>NW_017672664.1:136973-177736 GCF_001879085.1 Nicotiana attenuata
TAGTTGATTGTGAGACTGGGGAGACTCGAAGATGAGACTGAACGACGAGAAATAACATTCAATGTGCAGAAATCTATGAGGCGACCAAGTGAATTCGCCAATTGCTCTCTTATTGATGTCGTGGATGTAATTGTAGAGACTGATGATGAGATGCTGACTATTGAGGACCCCCTTGCGGCATGTTTGATTGGAATCTGGATGAGGTAAATGGAGAGGATCTAGCGGAATGGGTGTTGGCATTAGAGGGTAGAGGGTTCTGGGATAGAACTCTAGAATTTGACACTTGGAAAATAGGGATACTCCTCCGGCCAAGCCATCTATCGAAGAACCACCAAAGCTGGAGTTGAAGCCATTTCCGCCCATCTCAGGTATGAGTTCCTTGGACCTGAATCCATATTACCTGTTATTATCTCATCTAGTTTGTTAGATGTGCAGGCTCAACAACTATTGCAGGTACTTAAAGAGTGCAAGACTGCCATTGGGTGGACCATGGCAGACATAAAGGGGATCAGCCCAGCCTACTGCATGCACAAAATTCTACTGGAAGAGGGTCACAAACCTTCCAGGGAACACCAAAGACGGCTGAACCCTAACATGAAGGAAGTGGTGAAGAAAGAAGTAATCAAATGGTTAGATGCGGGAATTATTTTCTCCATCTCTGACACCAGCTGGGTTAGCCCAGTTCAATGTGTACCTAAAAAGGGTGGCATGACGGTAGTAAAGAATGATAACAATGAATTGATCTCTACAAGAACCGTCACGGGCTGGAGAATTTGCATGGATTATAGAAAGCTAAATCTAGCCACCCGGAAAGACCACTTCCCACTTCCTTTCATTGATCAGATGTTAGACAGGTTGGCAGGGAGGTCGCACTTCTTTTTTCCATTGATGGGTACTCAGGGTACAATCAGATTTCCATTGCACCAGAGGACAGAGAGAAGACCTCTTTCACTTGCTCGTATGGCATTTATGCCTTTCGGAGGATGCCCTTTGGCCTATGCAATGCACCCGCCACATTCCAACTGTGCATGATGGCCATTTTCACTGACATGGTAGAGGATATAATGGAGGTGTTCATGGATGACTTCTCAGTGGTGGGGAACTCATTTGATGAGTGCCTAATAAATCTAACTCGTGTGCTGAAATGGTGTATTGAGACTAACCTGGTTCCGAATTGGGAGAAGTGCCACTTCATGGTACAAAAGGGCATAGTCTTGGGGCACCGGGTGTCAAGCAAAGGAATTGAGGTGGATCGTGCTAAAATAGATGTGATAGCAAAGCTGCCCCCTCCAACTTTAGTCAAAGCAATCAGGAGCTTCCTCGGGCATGCCGGTTTTTACCGGAGATTCATAAAAGACTTCTAAAAAATTGCCAACCCTCTCTGTAAATTGTTAGAAAAAGATCACCCTTTCTTGTTTTCTGATGATTGCAGGGTAGCATTCAAGGAGCTGAAAAAGAGGCTGGTCACAGCACCTATCATAGTTGCCAACGACTGGGAGCAACCATTTGAACTCATGTGTGATGCCAGTGACTACGTAGTGGGGGCAGTGCTGGGACAGCGGAAAGACAAGCTCATGCATCCAATATACTATACTAGTAGAACGTTGAGTGGAGCCCAGCTGAACTACACTGTGACTGAGAAGGAGATGTTGGCTGTGGTGTTTGCTTTTGACAAGTTCAGATCATATCTGATTGGCTCTAAGGTAATTGTATAAACTGATCATGCAGCTCTCAGGTACTTGATTGAGAAGAAGGAGTCTAAGATGCGCCTGATTCGTTGGATGTTGCTACTGCAAGAATTTGACCTCGAAATTCATGACCGTAAGGGCACAGAGAACCAAGTCGCTGATCATCTATCACGACTTGAGGGAGCTGAAAATTCGGTTGAGGTTGAGGATACTCTGGAAACCTTTCCAGACGAGCAGCTGCTCGCTACTAGTCTTGAGGAAGCGCCATGGTACGCAAACTTTGCTAATTACCTGGCCAGTGGTATAGTTCCTTATGACCTTTCTTCTGTCCAAAGGAAAAAGTTTTATCGTGATTGCCGCATGTATTATTGGGACGAGCCTTATCTGTTTAGAATATGTGTTGATAATATGATCCGGAGGTGTGTCCCCGAGATAGAACAATCTTCAGTTTTGCAGGCTTGTTACGCATCGGCGTATGGAGGACATTTTGGAGGGGTCAGGATAGCTGCGAAAGTGCTAGAGGCCGGATTCTTTTGGCCAACAGTGTTTAAAGATGTGTACCTATGGGTAAAGGGCTGCAATGAATGTCAGCGGACCGGGAACATTTCCTGTCACCATGAGATGCCCATGAACCCGATTCAAGAGGTGGAAGTGTTTGATGTCTGGGGGATTGACTTCATGGGTCCCTTCGTCAGCTCCTACGACAATAAGTACATACTTGTTGCTGTAGATTACGTATCCAAATGGGTGAAAGCTGCTGCACTTCCCACCAATGATGCAAGAGTGGTGGTGGATTTCTGAAGAAGAATATATTCACCCGTTTTGGGATCCCAAGAGCTGTTATTAGTGACGGAGGCACCCACTTCTGTAATTGAGCCTTCGAGAAGTTGCTGGCAAAGTATGATGTACGCCACAAGGTGGCTACCCCTTATCACCTGCAGACCAGTGGGCAGGTTGAAGTGTCCAACAGAGAGATAAAGAGTGTACTAACCAAGACTGTGAACGCCACAAGAACTGATTGGGCGAAAAAGCTAGATGATGCACTCTGGGCGTATAGAACCGCTTTCAAAACACCAATTGGTATGTCACCATATAAGTTGGTGTTTGGGAAGGCCTGCCACTTACCAGTGGAACTTGAACACAAAGCTTGGTGGGCATTGAAACAGCTGAACCTAGACATTGAGGCTGCAGGCACAACAAGAATCACTGAATTGCATGAGCTCGATGAGTTCAGACATCTTGCTTTTGAGAGCACAAGGTTGTACAAAGAAAGAATGAAGAGGTTGCATGAACAGAACATTGTTGAGCGACACTTCAAACCCGGGGACATGGTATTGCTCTATAACTCAAGACTACGGTTGTTCCCTGGTAAGCTTAAGTCAAGATGGTCTGGTCCATTTCGAGTGGTAGAAGTTTTCCCTTCAGGAGCTGTGGAGATTGCCTCGGAGAAAGACTCTCATACATTTAGAGTCAATAGGCAGAGATTGAAGCTATACATAGGCATGAAAGAACCAAAAGAAGTGTCTGAGATCCACCTGACTGAACCTCAGAGGTCGAGCGAGCCTTAAATGCACTTACCTGCGTCGTGCCGCGACGTTAAATCAGGCGCTTATTGGGAGGCAACCCAATTGTTAACCTCACTAACCCATAATTGTAGTTTAGGATTATTAGAATTTAGGAGTTATGAGACTTGATTGGGCAGGTACAAGCATGAATTGGACATAAAATAAGTACATAATAGAGTCGGGGTGCAACCCGGAAGCTAAATGTAGCAAATAAATCAAGCTCTGTGAAAAATGGCCTACCGCGCCGCATGGGGCGCCGCGCAGGGCCAAGCCAAACGGGTCATAGGGACAAAAAGTGACGGCCTCTGCTAATTTCCATTACCGCGCCGCATGGGACACCGCACCATGCAACGCGGCAGTGCACGTTTTTATAAAAACTAGGCTCGTCTAAATCCGCGTCTAGACGCGAAGGCAGACGCGACTAGGCCAGCCACAAAATAAAAAAATAAAAAAAACAGTGAAGTAAGGGCATCGCGCGTCACTTCTCGAATTGTTACATTTTTTTTTTATATTTTTTCTTTCTTTTTCTTCTTAAAACGTTAGGTGATTTTGTTTCTGAAGCCATAAATTTTGGTTCCCATTGACGAACGGAAAGAAAATGATTTAAAATAAACCAAGGTCCATCCTGCAAAGCATGAATCTTAGTTTCCTCCTTTTGAAATTTAATGAGAAAGAAATCTAAACCTAAGTCTATAAGAGGTAGATTTTCAGTTGGTTTCCATAAGGCATTTATTTTTTGCCTAAGTATTTGATGTCCAATCTTGCGACCATACACCTTGAAAATTACTGCATGTTGCCATGGTGCGTAGATCCTGTTTTTTTCTTCAAGGGAGAGTGGGATAAAAATAGAGGGGTCAGTGAGTGCCTCTGTTTCATCAGTAATAACTAATCGAGTGTTTAATGATGAATTTTGGGTAGGCTGTGGAGTGGGAAGATTATGAGAGAGGAGTGTGTTTAGGTATGGTTTGTTGACAAATTGAGAAGGAGTTGATGGTGGTGATTCAGTTGTGTCAATATTCATGTTGCCATCGGAGATGGCAAATGAAGTGGTTTGTGAACGTGGTGATGATGTTGAAGTTGAATTCATGATGATACAGTGTAGGTTGTGGAAAATTTTTTAGAGAGCATTTTGTGTATTCTTTTTTGTTGATTTTTTTGCTCTTTGTATCTTAGCTAAATGCTATATAGAAACACATATAATATGAAGTGGTAAAATAGAGAAAAATACATACAAAAATAAATTAAAGGACTAGTCAATTGGTTAATTTTGTAGGCGAATTAGGTAAAAAGATCAAATCTTTTTTATTATAACCGTCCACATCAAAATCTTGATGTGTTAACGCCGGTTGGCTGTTACTACATGGCATTTGCTTAATGCAGTCATGTTTTCAATTTTCGAAGTAAGAGAAATATTTCTTAACCTTCTATTATTACTTTTTCTCCTTTATTCATTTCCCTTGTTAACTGAACCCCCCCTCCCCCCCCAAAAAAAATAGTTTCATCAAATGAAATCCTTTGCAAGAGCTTTGAGGCTTTTCTTCACTACTAAAATCCATTGAATATTAGATTATATTATTCTGATGTCTCATTTTTTTTTCCCTCACCCAAACCCACTACAAAAAAAAAATGGTGAGTTTGGAGGTTTAATTGCGGCGGTTATTGTAACCTTTGCAATTTATATCAAATTGGGGGTTTATACAATCCCTACAAATATATTATATTTGGCGGCAGTCAATAACCTTCGTCAACCTTAAGAAAATAAGCGCGTACTAACCCCAATATTTCCCTCTTTTTTGATCATTTCCCTCTTTTTTTCCCAAACCCATCCCTCACTTTTCAGCTTCCATTTTCGTCCACTTGAAAAATTAAAATCCTCCCTTGAAGATTAAAAAAACTGAAAGAGATTCACAATACGTTCTCCACAATATGAAAGTGTTATTGTGGCTTGAATTATTTTCTTGTATTTTTGGAAAACCCATAATCCCTATGGGTTTAGGAGAACTCATTGTCCTAATAGATTTGGGAAAGGAAAAGTTATTGTCCTTGTCAAATTGGGAAATCTTTGTCTTATAGGTTTGAGACCTTTTGGGATCTACATATAGGGGTTGTAGTTG
Organism: Nicotiana attenuata; assembly: GCF_001879085.1. Lineage (NCBI taxonomy): Eukaryota > Viridiplantae > Streptophyta > Magnoliopsida > Solanales > Solanaceae > Nicotiana > Nicotiana attenuata. The sequence goes on from NW_017672664.1 coordinate 142,341, forward strand.
GGGATTGTGCTTTTCTTCTCATTCATAGTGAAAAACTCTCTCTGCTTTTGCCCCGAGGATTAGGCTTAATTAGCCAAACCTCGTTAAATCTTGTGTTGATTTTTCTTCTCTATTTGCTTTTGTGTGTGATTGTATGCTAGTTAACCCACGATATCCCGCAACAATTGGTATCAGAGCAAGGTTCGGGTTTCTACATATAATCTAGGGTTAAGATGTCTTCATCATCTTCAACAAAGTACGAAGTAGAGAAATTTGACGGGGGTTCAAATTTCTGTCTATGGAAGATTAGGATGAAATCTTCCCTGGTGTTACAAGGGTTATGGAAGGCAATTGATGAGAATTTTCCTGAAGAGATGAAGGAGACAGAGAAAGCAGACCTGAAGGAGAGGGTTTTGAGTGTGATCTTCATGAGTGTTACAGATAGCGTTCTTCGGGAAATTGTTGAAGAAACTTCTGCAGCAATGGCATGGAAGAAGTTGGAAGATCTATATTCTAAGAAATCGCTAACAAACTGCCTCTACCTGAAAAAGAGGTTATACAATCTCCATATGGATGAAGGTACACCTGTTAAAACTCACATTGATGAGTTTAATTCACTTATAATGGACCTGAAGAATGTGGATATCAAACTTGAGAGTGAGGGTCAGGCCTTGATTGTGTTATGTTCTTTACCACCATCTTATGATACTTTTGCCGATACGCTGCTATATGGGAAAGACAACATTTCACTGGAAGATGTTAGTAATGCACTAAAATCTAAAAAGTTGAAAAAGAGTTTTCTAGGCAGCAGAATTGAGGGAGAGGGTCTTGTGATTAGAGAAAGAACACAACAAAAGGACTTTAACAGGAAAAAAGTCATCCGCTAGATCAAAGTCTAGAGCAAGCAAGCTACATTGTTATGAGTGCGGGGAGCAATGTCACTACAAGAGAGATTGTCCTAAGCTGAAGGAGAAAAGAGGGAAGCAGAAAATAGATAATTCGGCAAATATTGTTGACACTGACAATAATTCTAATGATAGTGACTATGTAGGGGAAGTCTATGCTGTAAGTTCTAGTCATGAGCAGAATTCTTGGGTTCTTGATTCTGGTGCTACTTTCCACATGTGTCCACACAAGAATTGGTTTGCAACTTACAAGCAAATGAGTGGGACTGTCTACATGGGAGAAGATAATCCATTACAGTAGAAGGGGTTGGTAACATCAAATTGAGAATGTTCGACGGAATTATCAGAAACATTGAGTGTTGGCATGTTCCTCGGATAAAGAGAAATTTGATTTCCCTTTCGACTTTGGATGATCAAGGATATAATTTTCACTCCGAGAATGGAATACTTAAAGTGTGTAAAGGCTCCATGGTACTCATGAAGGGTAAATCGCATTCTAAATTGTATCGTCTTCAGGCCAGTGTAGTTGAAGGGGAAGTTGTTGTAGCTTATGGGAAAAGTGATCTGAATCAGTCTCAGTTGTGGCACTTGCGACTTGGCCATATGAGTGATAATGGATTGTCTTTGTTGAGTAAGCAGAATTTGCTGAATGGGTACAAAAATCAAGTTTTGAATATTTGTGAGCATTGTGTATTTGGTAAACAGGCAAAGGTAAAGTTCAGCAAGAAGGACAAGCACAAGACCAAAGACAAGTTAGATTATATACACTCTGACTTGTGGGGTCCAAACAGAGTTCTCTCCAAGAGTGGTGCCAGGTATTTTATGACTTTGATTGATGATTACTCAAGGATGGTTTGAGTGTATTTTTTTAAAACAAAAGATGAGGCATTTTCGACATTTATTAAATGGAAGACGATGGTTGAGAGGCAGACGGAAGGAAAAGTTAAGCATCTTCGAACTGACAATAGGTTGGAATTTTGCAATTTTGTGTTCGATAATTTCTGCAGCAGATAGGGCATAGTGAGACACCGCACTTGTGTTGGAACACCACAACAAAATGGTATTGCAAAGCGTATGAACAGAACGCTTTGTGATAGGGCACGAAGCATGCTTTCACACTAATGTATTAGCAAAGAGTTTTGGGCTGAAGCAATCAATACATCTTGTTATTCGGTTAACAGATCTCCATCCACAGCTATTGAGTTCAAAACTCCTTTTGAGGTATGGTCCGGTTCGCCTGCTGATTATTCAAATTTAAGGATATCTGGTTGTCCTGCTTATGCTCATGTGAGGGATGGAAAACTTGAGCCGAGGGCAAAGAAGTGCATATTTATAGTGTATGGAACTAGAGTGAAAGTTTATAGGTTGTGGTGCACAGATCAAAAGACTCCAGGGCTAATTATCAGTAGGGATGTAACGTTCAATGAATCTGCCTCACAGGACAGTTAGAGGGAGAAGGCAATATCAAAAACAGATTGTGGTGTCTGTGACCGCATAGAGCTAGAAATTGAATCCCCACTAGCTCAACCCAATAGTTCTAAAGTAGAGGAAATGGAGTAGGTGCAAAATATTGATCAAGATGATAATGTTGATGCACCTATACAACAACAACCATATAGCATTGCAACAGGCAGAGAGAAGAGAGTGATCAACCGACCGCAAAGGTTTGCAAACGTAGTTGATGGGAATCTTCTTGGATATACGAATCCAGTGGGATTTGCTTTGGCAATTGCAGAGACCGTTGATGCACTTGAGTGTTATAGCTACTCAGAAGCTATTCAGAGTACATAACCAAATCGACGGATTAGTGTTATGGCTAAAGAGATTGAGTCTCTTAAGAAGTTTAGGCATTGCCTAGACTTTGTTGATGTGTGCGGCAATGAATAGGCACTTGCAAGGGCTGAGGGCAAGGTAGAGAGACGTGTTCCTGTTGATGAATATATAATTTTTATATATACTTTTAAGATTTTATATAGAAACTTATTTAAAAAATATCTAGAAATATTTGAAATTCTCTTGCGGGATATAATATTTAATAGAATATGAAGTGCTCCGTATTTATTAACATTAAATAAATGGGTTATATGATCACTTTCTTATCAAGTGTTACTGAAATGCGTCAATCTCTTTGTTCTTTCATATAAATCATATGTTAAGATCTATTAAATTCTTATATTTTTTTCGAATGCGAAGTGATTATTATTATTTAGGTATCATATTGATTTTTATGTTTAATTACTAAATTCGGTTAATCTTGAAAGTGTACATCAACGAAAAATAATTGTCAGACGACTAAAAAATTTACTATTATGTGTTATTAAGAAAAATCTCCCATAAGAATATTTTAAATGATAATATGTTTGTCAATTTTTTTATATTTTTATTAAACATATATTTAATTATCAAAAATTTAACAAAGTAAGATTGAAATAACATTTAAATAACAAAAAATCCGAATAACCCGAACCGAACCAATCCAAACCGATATAGTTGATTCGGTTTGGTATTGATAAAAATCGAACCAACCCGGTCCATGTACGCCCATACACATATCCTTTTCTTTCAATATACCAGTCTTTATTGGTAGAATTTACAGAGAAAGATCCAAATATGAGAGTTAATAGTCAGTATGTCTGCGCATGTATTGTGTAAATTTCTGACAGTATATTTCTAAATTCATAAATTTACAAGGCCTACCGTCTTTCAATCAGGTATTATAGTTTACCCAGGCTCAGACATTGTGTTTGATTTATCTTAGAAATAAAAACTGGATATTTCTTGGGATGAAATTCTTTTATGTAATGACATAAAATACATTTCTAGTTCTAATTAACGAAGTCAAAAGAGAGAAGTAAGAATAAGGAATCAACTAATATGGTTGACCTGCAATGCAAGTAATGGGATTTCATTTCTAGTTCTATTTTATTTGTCAAGTGATGAGGAATATATTAAAAGCTTCTAATATATCCATAATATTTGTCACTGATTCTTATAGAATTGACTATTCTTATAACATTGGTCATTAAGAGTGTGTGTACAATTAGTGCCTCTGTATATGTGTTGTTTACTTGTTCGGCAAAGCTAATAATTTATACTTATCGTTACTCCTATTTATAATTTGACGATCTGATTTCCTCCTTTCTTTAATGCTTGAGTTGTTTGTTCTCTTCTTTGCCGTTTCATATCAAAGCAAAGTAAAAATAATAGCTCCAACTTTTACAGTATTGGAGCAGGGGCCAGCTCCACCTAGATAATGAAGCTTGCTTGCTTTACATAGATAATGAAGTGCTTACTTGATTTTATTATCTTCTTTAGGAATGTTTGTATTATCTTTGTACTAAATACTGTTTTGATTCTAACACTAAAGTAAACTAGATAATATTTTTGTCGTTCTTATTATTGCATATATTTTGTTGCATATACTAGAGAGCCATAATTCTCTTAACTAAACTATAAAATATCAGTAAACTACCATCCTATATAATTATCAGAACTTTAACTTCACTTTTTATTATCCTACAAAATTTTATAATGTTATCGCATTGATAGGTTATTAAATCATCCTTTCTCATGGAAAAATTGTAGGTTATAGTAAATACTCTTGCTCGGAGAAGTCCTGATCGGTGACACACTAATCTTATTGTGGATCAGTTTCACTTCTGAAAGGTTATATATCAGTCCCTTCCAATGGATCCGATAAATCTTGGATTGGAATGCCTAAAAATACAACAAAATATTTACTTGATTTAAATCAATTTCTAAATTTTGCATTTAAGAATGCAGCTATAGGGGATATAATAAAATGTCCATGTTCGAAATGTGGTTTTGGGAAGTGGCAGACTAGAGAGATGGTGTACGATCATTTGATTATTAGCAAGTCATTCCCTCAAAATTATGTCACTTGAATTCTTCATGGGGAAACGAACTCTAGAAGCACAAAGGTTATCCCAGATGCATTGCCTCTTGAAAATCCTATGGAATTATTGATAAATGAAGCATTCCGGGGTTTAACCTATTGTGCTATAAAATTTGTTTGGGTTAAATAAACAAATTGCGGGGGTTTAGACCTCCGCTATTTTTTAAATAAGTGACAGCCAAACTACCGAATTGCGGAGGGGACGGGTTCTCTGCCCCTGCGGGGATGGAGCGACAGAAGTTTTTTTGAGAATTCAAGAGAAGGTCACGGCGAGACGAGCCGTTTATCATTACGATAGGTGTCAAGTGGAAGTGCAGTGATGTATGCAGCTGAGGCGTCCTTGGGGTGATCTCGTAGTTCCTACGGGGTGGAGATGATGGGTCGGTCCATGGATTTTCCTTCCTTTTCTTTTGCCGCATTTCGCTCAAAGGGTTGAAGGGAGATAGTGCATCAAGCTGTTCGCAAGGGCCAACTTGATCCTCTTCCCCAGAAGAAATCGAATATGAAAGAAAAGACAAAGAAATGAGAGAATATCGGATTCTATTTCTTTGGATCTGAGCTGAATCTTGTCTATTTCAACCCCCCTTACCCGCCGCTATATGATAACGGCGGTCTGTCAAAAAATTCCCGCAAATTGGTTGCGACGAACATTATTGCGAGGGTTTTGGAAACTGCCGTAAAAGTATATTGCGGAGGTTTCTGACCGCCGCAATATGTAAATAAAACCTCCGTAAATTCAGCGTTTTTTTAAGTGACCGATTAACGATTTCTCTAAACAGTGGTCAAAACCATTTTCTAACATGACTTCAATTTGACAAATCAGGAAATCTTTGTGAACATACATGAAAGGGCTGCATTCACCTGCCGTGTAGGTAAAGTTTGCATGTCTACATTTACACATGCTTCATGTCAATAAGTAAATGCACCACAGTTAAATACCATTTCGAGAGTTTAAATAACTTTTACACCATCAGTCAATTTAACTTATTACAACATGTTATTATATATTCTATTTTTTAGGTTACCATATCAAACTTACAATCAAGATTTATATGTTGCTGAAAATCAACTTAATCTAATGGTACAAAATTTTTATACGCTCGCAATGCATGTAATATAAACTTTTTTTCGCGCGATAGGACATGCAAAAAGTAATTCTCATTCTTCTTACGTGATCTTTCGTTATATATTTCATCCTTCAACACTGCAAATACACAATACATACACTTTCATATCTTTGTATTTTTCTCCAATCACTTTACTTTCAACAGTATAAACATCTCGTACAATGATGAATATCACCATTATTATGGGTGGTAATGAATTTTCTATGGAAGTAAGCCCTCAAGAGTCAATTCTTGAAACAAAACAAAAAATAGAAAACCTCTTAGGAGTACCAGTGGCTTCCCAAACTCTCTTAGTTTTTGGATTTGAATTATTGGATGGACTATACATCCAAGATTATCCAATAATTACTCAAGGTACAAAAATCCATCTAACCATATTCCAAAATACTACTACTATTGCAGAAACATCCTTACAACAGATTGAAAAATTCCAAATTATTGTGAAAATTTCAGCTAGAAAAATCAACATAGACATTGACAGGACTGAAACTGTTCGAAGCCTAAAAGAAAAAATTCACATAGTTGATGGGACCCCAATTAGGAGAATATCTCTTTACTTATCTGGGAATGAATTAAACGATGATTATCGGAGTTTAACTGAATATGGGGTTCAAGAATTTTCAGAAATAATTGTGTTTTTAAAGACTATGGCGCGAATGGTTACTGATCCACCTTCAAGAGGACTGAGCCTAGTGGTGCAAACTTCATCTAGTTTGCTAAATGCAGCAAAAATTCCAGTGGAAATGAGTGATTTGGGTACTGTTAATGATTTGAGACAGCTATTATTAGATCGAAAAATTCTGCCTATGGATGAATATATTTTCATTCATAAACAAAGGATTATGAGGGATAGTTGTAGTCTTCGTTGGCATGGTGTTGAAAATGGGGATTTCGTCTATGTTTTTAAAGGGTCTGTTAGTAGGGAAGCATGTTGAGACAACAGCTTATGTTAATTAGCAACATTAAAAAATAAAAAAAAAAAATAAAAATAAAAAAAAAAAAGTCACTATTTCTTGACTTTATATTTATGCATATTAGTATATGGCTAATGGTCTATGTCATTATGTTGAAAGGTAACTTGTTGAAGTGTATTATTGGCATAATCTATTCTTGTTACCAGATAGTAGTATCATTTAGAATTAGTATTTGTCATTTGTGTTTATCCTTTGGATTAGATAGATATTAGAGTTATCTAATAGATTAGCGTTATCATTTAGTTAGCTTTGACTGTGTTTAGATTTGAATAAGTCTCCTGAAACAAGGAATACTCTTTGGAAGACTTGTATTTAAACACAAATTGGTATCTAATACAACATACAGTTTTTCATCACGCATAGATCATCTCTAACGATCGAGTACATACCAATCTCTTAAAATGTTTATATGTATGTGTGATGACGCGATAGGTCATCTAGAGTTTTAAACCTTAAATTTGTGTTCGAGCCTCCAAAAGCTTATTTAAGCCTTTCTCGATTTGCGTGCGCAGTCTGGGTATTTTTTTCGGAAGGCTTTTATGTTAAAAATTGATAAAATATAAAATTTTACCTTAAAAATCTATTTGAGTTGACTTTGGTTAACGTTTTGTGTAAACAAACCCGGATCTGTATTTTGACGGTCCCGGTGGGTCCATATCGTGATTTGTGACTTGGAGGTATGTCCGGAATTGAATTCGGAGGTCCCTAACTCGAGTTATCGTATTTTGTTGAAAATTTAAGTATAAAGGCTTAATGAATCTAAAAGTTTGACCAATGTCTGACTTTATTGATATCGGGTCCGTTTTTTAGTTCCGGAATCCGGTACAGGTCCGATACTTTATTTATGACTTGCCTGTAGAATTTGGTGAGAGATGGAGTTAGTTTGACGTGATTCGGACGTCCGCTTGTGAAAATGGCAATTCTAAAGTTTTCTTGAAAATTTCATTTGATTTGGTGTCCGATTCATAGTTCTAGGTGTTATTTTGGCGATTTGATCGCATGAGCAAGTTCGTATGATGTTTGGACTTGTGTGCATGTTCGGTTTGGAGCCCCAAGGGCTCAGGTTAGCTTCGGATAGGCTACGGAGTGAGTTTTGGACTTGGGAAAATAACTGGTGTATCTGGTTCTGGTGATGGTCTCTGATCTCGCAATTGCGAGGTCAGTGTTCGCAATTGCGAGCACTCAAATCCCTGTCAGGTTCGCATTTGCGAACTAATTCTTTGCATTTGCGAAGAATGCCTGGGTCAGCAAGGGATCGCAATTGTGATCTAACGGTCGCTTTTGCGGGGGACCAGAGTTCACATTTGCAAACATTTCACCGCAAAATGCGGTGAAAGCAGAGGTGCGAAGGCTTCGCAATTGCGAGGTTTTTTTCGCATTTGCGGGGTTCGCATTTGCGGGGTTCGCAATTGCGACATCTGCAACTGATCAAAATCTGAGTTAGACGGGAATTATCTCACTCTTTCAAATTTTCAAACCTAGAGAACCCTAGAGGCGATTTTCCCAAGAGCCCTTCTCCCCTAATTCATTGGTAAGTGATTCTAAGCTATTTTCTTTCAATCTTCCATTACATTTCATAAGATTTCAACCTAAAATCTAGGAATTTCATGGTAGAAATTGGGGGTTTGGGTAGAATTATGGATTTTTGTAAACTTGGAATTTAGACCATAAATTGAGGTCGGATTTCAAAACAAATTACATAACCGTGCGCGGGGGTGAATGGGTAATCGGGTTTTGGTTCGAATTTCGAGTTTGGACCAAGCGGGCACGGGAGTTGACTTTTTTTTTGACTTTTTCAATAGTAACCTAAATTGAATTTTTTGCAATCATGGGTAATTCCTAAGGCTTATTTTGAATCATTTGGTTGGTAATTTGCTAGATTTTGTTAGTTCGGAGTCTTGTTTGAAAGCAAAGTTGTGGTTAAGCTTTGAGTTGATCTTTGGAGCAAGGTAAGTATCGTGGTTAACCTTGACTTGAGGGATTAGGACTTGTTTGCCTAATTGCTACATGATTAGATGTTGGGTACAACGTATATGTGAGGTGACGAGTACTTATGCGTTGTTGTTGGGTTTAGACATGCGGGTGGGATTTGTTTCTTGTAATTTATTTATTTCTTTGATCATGATATCTATTCTTAGACTAATTTAATTACTAAATTGTTCGTTCTTTCGTATTTATGGACTATCTATGATTATTGAGTATTATTTCTGAAGTTGAGGTTGGTTTTGTGGAATCATTGTTTGCGTAGAGTTTGTTCTTGTTTATTTCATCTCCCTATTATTATGTGTTCATTGTTATGTGGTAAGGGAGAGTGTTAATGCATAAAAGGTGATGTCGTGCCATGTTTTAGAGTTAATGCACGAAGGGTGATGTCGTGTCATATTGTGAGTGTTAATGCACGAAGGGTGATACCGTACCATATTTGAGAGTTAATGCATGAAGGATGATGTCGTGCCATATTTGAGAGTTAGTGCATGAAGGGTGATGTCGTGTCGTATCTATTGATTTATGATGAAAGTGAGAGTAAAAACACGAAGGGTGATGTCGTGCGGTTATTATTGATTCATAGTGAGGTTGAGAGTAAAAGCTCGAAGGGTGATATCGTGTAGTTTTTGTTGATTATGTTTATTCGTGTTATTGGTCAAAGGTTTACTGACTGTTCTAGGTTATCATTTCCTGTTGTAGATTTTGTATCTTGTACCCCTTTTGCATGTCCCCTCCCAATAATACATGTTTAGCCTTTATTTGTTGTTATGTTGTACGTATACTGTTATCTACACAGGTTTAATTGCGTGGGTGTCTTGTCATAACCTCGTCACTACCTCGTTGAGGTTAGGTTCGACACTTACGGAGCACATTATTTCGGTTGTACTCATACTACACTCTGCACTTCTTGTGCAGGTTTTGGTACTGGTCCCAGCTGTCTGTGAGTTATTTCAGCTTAGATTTGCTTTTGGAGACTCGAGGTAGATCTGCTGGCGTCCGCAGACCTTGAAGTCCCTTTCCACCTTCCCCCTATTTACTGTTCTTATCATTCGAGACAGTTGTACTTATTTCAAACTCTGTATGTAGTAACTCTAGAAGCTCGTGAACTCGTGACTCCAGATCCGGGGTGTACTTAAGTATTATTGGTTTTTATGTCATTCCGTACCCAGTTTTAGTTTAATTTTCGGCTTAATTAATTTTACTTATTGAAACTGATTAAAATTGGCTTAAAGATCCTCTAACGTTGGCTTGCCTAGGAAGTGAAATGTTAGGCGCCATCACGGTCCCGAAGGTGGGAATTTTGGGTCGTGACAAGTTGGTATCAGAGCCCTAGGTTACCTAGGTATCACGAGTCACGAGCAAGCTTAGTAGAGTCTAGAGGATCGATATAGAGACATTTGTACTTATCTTCCAGAGGCTATGAAGTTTAGGAACAAATTTCACTTATATTCTTCTCTGCCGTGTGATTTTATTCTCTTTTTAATAATTGAACTCTTCTACTCTTGTTCTAGCATAGATGGCGAGAACACATACTGCATCTTTAGCTGGACAGCAGCCGGAGACCTTAGTGGCTGCTCCTACTAGAGGCAGAGGACGAGGCAGAGGTCGCGCCAGAGGCCGAGACAGGGGCAGAGCTCAGCCTAGAGCTCGAGCAGCAGCACCAACAGTGGAGTCTCGGGTGGATTTTGATGAGGAGGTTCCAGCTCAGACAGTACCTATAGGACCAACTCAGGTCCTAGAGGGGTTCATTGCTACCCCAGTGCTTCAGGACGCTCTAGTCCGTTTGGTGGGCCTTATGGAGAGTGTGGCCCAGCCTGGTAAATTTCCTATGGCATCAGCCGTCTCTCAGGCTGGGGGAGGAGCACAGACTCCAGATACTCACGCTCCGGAGAAGATGGCTCCCTAGTATCAGACTCCAGCAGCCCCACCAGTTGGGGTAGTTCAGCAGGTTGTTGTGGCACAGGCCGGTGGTGCGCCAGCCATGTCTTCGGAGGGCTTATTGAGATTTGACAAGTTCACAAATCCTTTCTCAATTCACTTCAGTGGTGCACCTTCTGAGGACCCACAAGATTATCTTGACCGTTGCCATGAGGTGCTACAGAACATGGGGATAGTTGAGACCATGGGGTCGATTTTGCCGTGTTTCAGATGACGGGTTCCGCCAAGAGATGTGTAATGACCCGACCGCTCGTTTTGCTTTCTAGAACCCTGTTCCCCTAAATAAGACTTTCCATACTGATTTATGACTTGCGAGGGTGGTTGGTTCGGGATTTGGAAGAGTTTGGGTTGAAATTGGAACACTTGGTTCCTTAAGGTTGGCCTAAAAGGGCAAGTTTGACTTCGGTCAACATTTTGAGTCAACGACCTCAGAATCGGGATTTGACAGTTCCAATAGGTTCGTATGATGATTTTGGACTTGGGCGTACGTCCGGATTGGATTTTGGATGACCCAGGAGCGTTTTGGCGCCTAATAGGGAAAGTTGGTTCTTGAAGAATTTTAAAGTTCTTTAAATTTGGTTTGGAGCGGGTTTTGGAGATATCGAGGTCCAAATGGAATTCCGAGACTAGGAATAGTTTCGTATGTTATTTATGACCTGCACACAAGATTTGGTGTCATTCCGAGTAGTATAAGTATGTTTCGGCACATTGGAAGTAAATTGAAGAACTTGAAGTTCATAAGTTTGAATCAATTGGTTTTAGGGTGTGATTCTTAGTTTTAATGTTGTTTCGGGAGTTCCGAGAGTTCGTGCGAGTCCGTTTTATGATTCCAAACTTGTTGGTATATTCGGGCGGGGCCCTGAGGACCCCGAGCGTCAATCGGACGAGGCCCGGACCAATTTGAAAGTTGGAGCAAGAGCCGAAGCTCCAGCTGCTGTCATAACCGCACTTGCGGATGGTCAGCTGCAGGTGCGAGACCGCAGGTGCGGGCAACACCTCGCAGATGCGGCCCAAGGAGTGGAGCCTAGGTTTCGCAGATGCGGCTCCTTTTCCGCAGAAGGGGGACCGCAAGAGTGAGAGCCCGTCTGCAGAAGGGAACCTAGCCGGCCTAGCCAATACCGCAGAAGCGGACACCTGGTCCGCAGAAGCGGATCCGCAGGTGTGGCTATGCACCGCAGGTGCGAAAATCGCTGGGGTAGTGAGGTTCAATTAATACGGGACTTAAGCCATTTTCACTCATTTTCTCTCACTCTTTGGGCGATTATTGGAGCTTTTTGAGAGGGATTTCCACCTAGCTTTTGGAGGTAAGTAATTTCTACCTATTGTGAGTTCAATACATAGATTTTGGGTAGATTTCAATATAAAAATTTGTAGAAATCATGGGATAGATGAAAAACCTAGGGTTTGACAAGAATGAGACTTTTACCAAGAAATTGACCATGAAACTTAGTAATAATCACATATTTATGTTCCTTAGGTTATGGGTAACAACTTCCTTCAAAAAAATTCGGAATCTGGGCGCGTGGGCCCGGGGGTGAATTTTAGGAATCTTGCCTTTGGGGTTGGGTAATCATTTTAATAGTTAGAATATGAACTTTTGAATCTATAATGATTGGTTTTTACACTATTTGAATAGTTTTGGATTGTTTGGCTCCGGTTTGAGAGTTTGAGCGCATTCTTGAGTTTGGAAGTAGGCCTTGAGACGAGGCAAGTCTCTTTTCTAACCTTGTAAGAGGAAAAATTTCCCCATAGGTGAATTTAATTAATATATGATTATTTGTGGGGGGCTACGTACGCACGAAGTGAAGAGAGTCCCTACTTAGCTACTATTCTTGTTATGTCCGGTTAGTTCTAGGCTTACACCATACTTTGTGGGTACCGTTATCTCAACATATTTGTTGATTTGCATTGAATAGCACTAAGTTGAGGATTTCAAGTAAATTATTATTTTAAAAAGAATTGAGAAAAAATTATGTTATATTTATAGTTAATTGCATCGCAAGTATATTTCGCGAGCGGGTGACTATTTCCACTACTCTCATGGGAGCGGGCTGATCGCCTAGGCAGGTTGATAGATGCATATATGGTTCGCGTCGTTCGACCCTCGACAGTGCACAATTTATATTTATGTTGGATCAGGCCGAACGTCCTCGGTGGTATTTGTGTGTGATAATAGAACTGGAGCTCTTTATAAATTGTATAATTTGCTGCTTGAAAGGTCACTTGTTTTAAATAAAGAAAGTGCCTTGGATTCCTAAATATGATGGAAGGATTTTTCATTTATTATTCTTATTCTGAGCTTATTGTCATCTACATAAACCATGATTAAATTTGGAACTTTATATTATTATATTGTTGGCCCTAGTAAGTGTCGGAGTCGACCCCTCGTCACTACTTCTTCGAGGTTAGACGAGATACTTACTGGGTACATATTTTTATGTACTCACGCTACACTTCTGTACTTGATTGTACAGGATTTGAGGTAGGTGCATCTGGTCACCATTCCGGCGCGTAGATCGGATTCCCCTTTCAAGACTTCCCGGTGAGCTGCCTTCTGAGCCGTTCTGCAGCAGCTGGGGTCTTCTTTATATTATATTTTATGTCTCCTTTCAGACAGTAGACTAGTATTCTTTTGTATATTCTACTAGATGCCCTCATACTTGTGACACCAGGTCTTGGCACACACGCTAGTAGACTTATGATTTTGGATTTGCTTACGTGATTTCGATTTTTACTTAATTGCTTCCGCTTAAATTGTGTTTTATTTGAAAACTCCTAAACCTTGATGAATTGAGAAAAATAACATTCACTTAGGAACTTATTTAAAACGAAAAATCACTAGATTGATTAATGTTGGCTTGCCTAACAACGGCGTTGGGCGCCATCACGACCTGAGATGGAAATTGGGTCGTGACAAGATGGTGGAATGATTTTGTATCGACCAGACCAGTTGGGTCGCCTGCTCTTACTTGGGTCCAGTTCTCTCAGCTAAGGAATAGCCTTGAATCTTGAGAATGAGAATGTAGGGATTGTTATCTTTGGTAGTGATACTGCTATTTAAGAAAGAGATCTTTTTCTAGAGAAGTTCCTCCCTATCACACTGAGATAGGATTACCGCAGGCAGTTTGAGTGCCACCAGCAGGGCAGTATGTCAGTCACTCAGTATGAGACCCGTTTTGTGGACCTAGCTCGTCATGCTCTTCTTCTGCTTCCTACTCAGAGAGAGGGTGAGGAGGTTTATTGATGGAGTCGCTCACCCTATCAAGCTATAGATAGACAAGGAGACTGGGGGTGAGATTTCTTTTCAGACGGCTGCTAATATCACCAAGCGGATCGAGATGGTTCTTGCACAGGAGAGAGATCAGGGGTCTAATAAGAGGCCTCGTCATTTCGATGGGTTCAGTGATGCCTCGTCTGGAGGCAGGGGTACTTTTGGTAGAGGCCATCCTCCCAAGACATTTCATTCAGCACTCCAGGCGTCCCACTGTGCTTCAGGTGGTCGCATCCCTCATATGTCTCATTTCGACCAGCTAGCCTATAGTACACCACCAACTCCTATTAGTGCACCTCTGCTCTAGAGCTTTCAGGGTGGTTACTAAGGTCGATATGGTCAGTTTTAGGGTCAGCAGTCACAGCAGTCGAGGTCCTGTTATACTTGTGGTGATCCGAGGCACATTGCTAGATTTTGCTCACGGACATCGACCAACTCACAATAGCAGGGTTCTCGTGCCATGGTTCCGGCTCCGGGTATTTCACCGCTCGCTCAGCCAGCTAGAGGTAGGGGTCAGATAGCTAGATGTGTAGGTCAGGCCATTAGAGGTGGAGGTCAGGCTGCTAGAGGTGGAGGCCAGCCAACTAGGGCCCGTCCTAGAGGTGTGGTTCTGAGTGGTGGGCCCAACCCCGGTGTTATGCTTTCCCAGCCAGGCCTAAGGCTGAGTCATCTGACACTGTTATCATAGGTATTGTTTCAGTTTGCCATAGAGATACTTCAATTCTATTTGATCCGGGCTCTACTTATTCCTATGTGTCATCCTATTTGCTTCATATCTGGTTGTTCCTCGTGATTCTTTGAGTGCTCCTGTGTATGTGTCCACACCTGCGGGAGATTTTATTGTTGTAGATCGTGTTTATTGTTCGTGTGTGGTTACAATTGGGAGTCTTGAGACTAGCGTAGATATCCTACTTCTTGATATGGTAGATTTTGATGTTATCTTGGATAAGGATTGACTGTCACTTTATCATACTATATTGGATTGCCACGCCAAGACGATGACCTTAGCCTTGCCGGGGTTGCCTCGATTAGAGTGGAGAGGGACTCCTGGCCATTCTACCAGCAAGGTTATCTCTAATGTGAAGGCTCGACATATGGTCGAGAAGGGATGTCTAGCTTATTTGGCTTATGTCCATGATTCTAGTGCGGAGGCTCCTTCCCTGGATTCAGTACTAGTTGTTCGTGAGTTTTCGGAGGTGTTTCCTGCACACCTGCCGGGGATACCACCCCACAGGGATATTGACTTGGCTCTGGGCACTCAGCCTATTTCTATTCCGCCATACCATACGGCCCCACCAGAGTTGAAAAAATTGAAGGAGCAGTTGCAAGATTTGCTTGATAAGGGATTCATTAGACCTAGTGTCTCGCCCTGGGGTGCACCTGTGTTGTTTGTGAAGAAGAAGGATGGATCGATGAGGATGTGCATAGATTACAAGCAACTGAATAAAGTCACCATCATGAACAAGTATCCATTACCGAGGATTGATAACTTATTTGATCAGCTTCAGGGTGCCAAGGTATTTTCAAAGATTTATTTAAGGTCTGGTTACCATCAACTGAGGATTAGGGCATCCAATGTCCTAAGACAGCTTTTCGGACTCGGTATGGGCATTATGGTTTCTAGTGATGTTATTTGGGCTGACAAATGCCCTAGCAATATTTATGGATTTGATGAACCGGGTGTTAAAACCCTATTTGGATTCCTTTGTGATTGTGTTTATTGATGATATCTTGATCTACTCCCGTAGCCAAGAGGAGTATGAGCAACATCTTCGGATTATACTTCAGACTCTGAGAGACAGCCAGTTATATGCTAAGTTTTTAAAGTGCGAGTTTTGGTTGGACTCGGTCCTTTTCTTGGGGCATGTAGTATCAGTAGAGGGCATTCAGGTGGATCCTAAGAAGATTGAGGCAGTTCAGAACTGGCCTAGGCCCACTTCAGCTACAGAGATCCAGAGTTTCTTGGGTGGCTGGATATTACCGTCGGTTCGTGGAGGGTTATCATCTATAGCATCCCCATTGACCAGGTTGACCCATAAGGGTGCCCCATTCAAATGATCGAACGAGTGTGAGGCGAGCTTTAAGAAGCTCAATACTGCTTTGACTACGATGCGAGTGGTTGTGTTGCCCACAGGTTCAGGATCTTATACGGTGCATTGTGATGCGTCTCGTATCGGGCTTGGTACAATATTGATGCAGGATGGTAGGGTGATTGCATATGTGTCGCGGAAGTTGAAGGTTCATGAGAGGAATTACCCTGTTCATGACTTTGAGCTGGCAGCCATTGTTCATGCGCTGAAGATTTGGAGGCACTATCTTTACGGCTTGTCGTGCTAAGTATTCACGGATCATTGGAGCTTGTAGTATTTGTTCAAACAGAAGGATCTCAATTTAAGGTAGAGGAGGTGGTTGGAGCTATTGAAAGACTATGATATCACCATCTTGTATCATCCCGGGAAGGCCAATGTGGTGGTCGAAGCCTTGAGAAAAAGACTGTGAGTACGGGCAGCCTTGCATACATTCCAGTCGGTGAGAGACTGCTTGTATCAGATGTTTAGGCTTTGACCAATCAGTTCGTGAGGTTGGATGTTTCAGAGCCTAGTCGTGTTCTAGCTTGTACAATCGCTCAGTCTTCCTTGTTTGAGCGCATCAGGGAGCGGCAGTATGATGACCCTCATTTGCTTCTCCTTAGGGATACAGTGCGACACGGTGGTGCCAAGCAGGTTATTGTTGGAGATGACAGAGTTTTGAGGATGCAAGGTCGTATTTGTGTGCCTAATATAGATGGACTTCGTGAGTTGATTCTTGAGGAGGCCCACAGTTCCCGGTATTTTATTCATCCGGTTGCCGCCAAGATGTATCAGGACCTATGGCATCATTATTGTGGAGAAGGATGCAGAAGGATATAGTTGCATATGTAGCTCGATGTCTAAATTGTCAGCAAGTAAAGTATAAGCATCAGAGACCTGGTGGTTTGCTTCAGAAGTTAGATATTCCTGAGTGGAAGTGGGAGCGTATCACTATGGATTTTGTTGTTGGACTCCCACGGACTCAGAGGAAGTTCGATGCGGTATGGGTTATCATGGACAGGCTGACCAAGTTAGCGCATTTCATTCGTATGGCAGTTACCTATTCTTTAGAGCGGTTGGCTGAGATTTACATCCGCGAGATCGTTCGTCTTCACAGTGCGCCTGTGTCTATCATTTCTGATCGAGGTACGCATTTCACCGTGCACTTCTAGAGGGCAGTACAACGTAAGTTGGGCATGCAGGTCGAGTTGAGCACAATATTTCGTCCTCAGATGGATGGACAGTCCGATCGCACTATTCAGATATTAGAGGATATGATCTGCGCATGTGTTATAGACTTCAGAGGCTCTTTGGATCAATTCTTGACACTTGCGGAGTTTGCCTACAACAACAACTACCAATCGAGCATTCAGATGGCTCCCTATGAGGTATCATACGGGAGGCGATACCGTTTGCCAGTTGGATGGTTCTAGCTGGGGGATGCTCGGTTGTTGGGTACAGATTTGGTACATGATGCCTTGGATAAGGTCAAGATTATTCAGGATCGTCTTCGCACAGCTTAGTCCAGGAAGAAGAGTTATGCAGACCGTAGAGTTCATGATGTCGCATTCATGGTCGGAGAGAGGGTGTTGCTCCGGATTTCACCTATGAAGGGTGTGATGAGGTTCGAAAAGAAGGGCAAGTTGAGCCCTAGGTATATCGGACCTTTTGAGATTCTTCAGAAAGTTGAGGTGGCTTACAAGCTTGCATTGCCACCTAGTTTGTCAGCAGTCCATCCGGTGTTCCATGTTTCCATGCTCCGGAAGTATCACGGTGATCCGTCCCATGTGTTGGATTTCAGTTCAGTCAAGTTGGACAAGGATTTGACTTATGAGGAGGAGCCGGTGGCTATTCTAGCCCGACAGGTTCGTCGGTTGAGGTCAGTGAGTTATCCTTTAGTTCGAGTGCAATGGAGAGGTCAGCCCGTCGAGGCAGCTACTTGGGAGTCCGAGTCGGACATACGGAGTAGATATCCACACCTTTTAACCAGTCCAGGTACTTTTCTATATCCGTTCGAGAACGAACGGTTATTTTAGAGGTGGAGAATGTGATGATCCGATAGGTCATCTAGAGTTTCAAACCTTAAATTTGTGTTTTGAAGCCTCCAAAGGCTTCTATAAGCCTTCCACGATTTGCGTGCTCAGTCCGGGTCTTTTTTTCTGAAGGCTTTTATTTTAAAAATTGATAAAATATGAAATTTTACCTTAAAAATCCATTAGAGATGATGTCGGTTAACGTTTTAAGTAAACAGGCCCGGATCTGTATTTTAACGGTCCTGGTGGGTTCGTATCATGATTTGGGACTTGGGAGTATGCCCGGAATTGAATACGGAGATCCCTAGCTCGAGTTATCGTATTTTGTTGAAAAATTAAAAAGGCTTAATGAATCTAAAAGTTTGACCACTATTTGACTTTATTGATATTGGGTCCGTATTTTGGTTCCGGAACCCGGTATAGGACCGATACTATATTTATGACTTGCCTATCGAATTTGGTGAGAAACGGAGTTAGTTTGACGTGATTCGGACGCCCGGTTGTGAAAATAGCAATTCTAAAGATTTTTTTAAAAAATTTCATTTGATTTGGTGTTCGATTAATAGTTCTGGGTGTTATTTTAGCGATTTGGTCGCGCGAGCAAGTTCGTATGATATTTTTGGACTTGTGTGCATATTTGGTATGGAGCTCTGAGGGCTCGGGTGAGTTTCGGATAGGCTACGAAGTGAGTTTTGGAGTTAAAAAAATAGATGGTGTATCTGGTTCTGGTGTTGGTCGATGATCTCGCAATTGCGAGGTCAGTGTTCGCAATTGCGAACATTCAAATCCCTTTCAGGTTTGCATTTGCGAACCAATTCTTCGCATTTGCGAAGAATGCCTGGGTCAGCAAGGGATCGCAATTGCGATCTAAGGGTCTCATTTGCGGGGGACCAGAGTTCGCATTTGCGAACATTTCATAGCAAATGCGATGAAAGCAGAGGTGCGAAGGCTTCGCAATTGCAAGTCTTTTTCCGCATTTGCAGGGTTCGGAATTGCGAACCCCATGTCGCAATTACGACATCTGTAGCTGATCAAAATCTGGGTTAGACGGGAATTATCTCATTCTTTCAAATTTTCAAACCTAGAGAACCCTAGAGGCGATTTTCCCAAGAGCCCTTTTTTCCCAATTCATTGGTAAGTGATTCTAACCTATTTTCTTTCAACCTTCCATTACATTTCATAAGATTTCAACCTAAAATCTAGGACTTTCATGGTGGAAATTGGGGGTTTGGGTAGAATTAGAGATTTTTGTAAAATTGGAATTTAGACCTCAAATTGAAGTCAAATTTCAAAACAAATTACATAACCGGGCTCTGGGGTGAATGGGTAATCGGGTTTTGGTTTGAATTTCGGGTTTGGACCAAGCGGGATCGGGAGTTGACTTTTTCAATAATGATCTAAAATTGAATCTTTTGCAATCGTGGGTAGTTCCTAAGGCTTATGTTGAATCGTTTGGTTGGTAATTTGCTAGATTTTGTTGGTTCAGAGGCTTGTTTGAAAGGCAAAGCTATGGTTGAGCTTTGAGTTGATCTTTGGAGCGAGGTAAGTCTCGTGGGTAACCTTGACTTGAGGTATTAGGACTTGTTTGCCTAATTGCTATATGATTAGATGTTGGGTACAACGTATATGTGAGGTGGCGAGTACTTATGTGTTGTTGTTGGGTTAAGGCATGCAGGTGAGACTTGTTTCTTGTAATTTTCTTTGGTCATGGTATCCGTGCTTAGACTAGTTAATTACTAAATTGATCATTCTTTCCGCATTTATAGACTGTCTATGATATTTGGGTTTTATTTCTGAAGTTGAGTTTGGTTTTGTGGAACCATTGTTGACGTAGAGTTTGTCCTTATTTATTTCATCTCCCTATTGTTATGTGTTCATTGTTATGTGGTAAGGGAGAGTATTAATGTAAGAAGGGTGATGTCGTGCCATGTTTGAGAGTTAATGCATGAAGAGTGATGTCGTGCCATATTGTGAGTGTTAATGCACGATGGATGATGCCGTGCCTTATTTGAGAGTTAATGCACGAAGGGTGATGCCGTGTCATATTTGAGAGTTAATGCACGAAGGGTGATGACGTGCTGTATCTATTGATTTATGATGAAAGCGAGAGTAAAAGCACGAAGGGTGATGCCGTGCTATTATCATTGATTCATAGTGAGGTTGAGAGCAAAAGTACGAAGGGTGATGCCATACAGTTTTTGTTGATTATGTTTATTCGTGTTATTGGTCAAAGGTTTACTAACTGTTCTGGTTATCATTTTCTGTTGTAGATTTCGTATCTTGTACCTCTTTCGCATTTCCCCTCCCAATAATACTTGTTTAGCCTTTAATTGTTGTTATGTTGTATGTATATTGTTATCTGTACATGTTTAATTACGTGGGTGCCTTGTCATAGCCTCGTCACTACCTCGACACTTACGGAGTACATTGGGTCGGTTGTACTCATACTATACTTTGTACTTCTTGTGCAGATTTTGGTACTGGTCCCAGCTGTCCTTGAGGTGTTCCAGCTCGGATTTGCTTTTGGAGACTCGAGGTAGATCTGTCGGCGTCCGCAAACCTTGAAGTCCCCTTCCACCTTCCCCTTATTTACTGTTCTTATCATTCAAGACAATTGTACTTATTTCAAACTTTGTATGTAGTAACTCTAGAAGCTCGTGAACTTGTGATTCCAGATCCGGGGTGTACTTAAATATTATTGGTTTTTATGTCATTTCGCACTCAGTTTTAGTTTTATTTCTGCTTAATTGATTTTACTTATCGAAACTGATTAATATTGGCTTAAAGATCCTCTAACGTGCCTAGCAAGTGATATGTTAGGTGCCATCACGGTCCCGAAGGTGAAAATTTCGGGTCGTGACAGTATGACCATTTTATCAAAAGTTTAAGCTATTAAATAGATTCATTTTTTTTATGTCTTAAACACATCCCCTCACGTGCGGATCTTATTCTTTTTCACGGGCCAGGCATGTAAAAGTTCTTTCCATAATGGACACCGGTGAGACCCGAAACAAGAACTTCGATCTGTTGTGTGATCATCTCATTTAAAAATTTAAGTTTTTAAAAATAACATATTTTTACTTATTAATTATGTCTTCAATATCACTATTACCCAGTCATAAGAAATAGAAGATATCAATGGAATTGTTGTTAACCTATAATGATATCCAATAAATAAGGGGTATTAAGTTGTGTTTTAGTTGGTCTTGTAAATCAAAAAGTTAAGTCAAAACAAAAATAATCTAACATTGAGAACTAGCTAGCTAGTAGTGGTAACGCTTTTTGTTTGGTGAAAATCTTCACATAGAATTTCCAACTAACCCTTCGATTTTATGTATCCACCTACCCCAATTTATTGGACCACCACACATTTCTATGTAACTACCATTCTTCTTATTTTTTTTCTTTTTGTTTATTCACTGAACTCTCTGTCTCTTGCAAAATCAGAACCACCCACTAGGACCCCTACTTTTAGATTCTTTTTGCTCTTTATTTATATACATAAATATACCTATTCAAGCTTGTTATTTCTACTCTTCTTTACTCCTCCATTGCACATCAACTTCTAGCTATTCTAATGGCAGATGAACTATCGAGCACATCAGATAATACCTTCCTCGTCTCAGCTGGTAACTTATTCATAGTATAATTGTTTTTCTAGCAATTTAAATCCGATGTTTCTCTTTCTGCTTGTCAGTTTATTTTAAGGAATTTAGAGCACTAGCCACTATCATACTACGTACGTATTTTCATTATCATTTGAGAGGAGAGAGGGCGCTGGCTCGAGTACATAAGTATTAGGTTCAGCTTATTTTGTGGTTTAGAAGCAACTTTATGATATGACCCGTACACCGATGTAACTATAGTCTAATGCCACAAATAACAAATATTTAGCCTTTGCTATACTTTTGGATTAAAAAATACTACATATTCCTCTTGTGAATATGACAGATCGATGAACATGATATTTATGAATTCATGCTCTTTTGCGATGTAGAGACAACCACCGAAGAAACCTCTAAACTTGAATTTTCAGAAGAGGAGGAAATGCTCATTGCTAAAATGTTTAACTTGGTTGGAAAAAGGTACGTACATAATCTCTCTGTGTGCTTTCTATTTTCTTCTTTTCTATAACTTGTAATTTTTCCAATTCTGTACATCTTTTACGTTAATAAAAAAATCCTTATGGTCCCTTAGGTGGTCATTAATTGCTGGAAGAATCCCAGGAAGAACTCCTGAAGAAATTGAGAAGTACTGGAACTCGAGATACGTAAATCACAAGCCAGAAAAACGCTTGAAAATTTCCTCCTCCATTAATGAAGAAAGACGAAAGCTTGAAACAACCTCTCGTAATCTTGAAACTTTACCTGCAATCTAAGTTTCTATTGGTTATTATGCATGGTTTTTGGTTTAAGCTGTAGCTATTGAAGTGTTATGACCATCTAACACGTGGAGATTATTTCAATATGGTCTCCTTTGATACCATATTGAAATGTGCGAACATCTCATCTAAAAGCTTAAGATGTTAGAGAGAACACATTTTTATTGACTTAATTATGTTTTCAGCAATAGCATCACGTCAACTCTTGTTGACTGCTATTTTTATGGTATAAAAAAAAATTCCTAATATGCTTAATTATAACCATTATTATTAGGGAAATAGTTCTTAATCCCTCACGTTTCAGTAAAACTTCTAGACAAATATTTCCAACGAAAATGCGACATTACACAACAAATGATAGTAATACTCATATCAGGTCATCATCATTCTTTTCCCTTTGCTTAAAAGAAAATGACAAAGTGTTAAATTGTAATACTCATTAAAAAAAGGGTAATTAAGTAAATTGCAAAAAAAAGATAAAGAAACAACAAATAAATAAATAATACTTCCTCTGTTTCAGTTTATGTGAACCTATTTTCCTTTTGGTCCGTTCAAAAAAGAATGACCCCTTTCTAAATTTGGTAGCAATTTAGCATAAAGTTACAATTCTAACCTTAATGAGAAGCTTTTACAACTACACAAATACCCTGGGTCCCCTTTTGACTTGTTTTGGACCACAAATTTCAAAAGTCTTCATTTTTTCTTAAACTCCGTGCCCAGTCAAACAGGTTCACATAAATTGGAACGGAGGGAGTACAAGACAAAGAAAAGGAAGAAAGAATACAAGTAATAGCCCGTTTGGTCAAGCTGCAAAAATCAGCTTATTTTGAGAAGTGCTTTTTTTCAAAAGTGCTTTTCTCAAAAGTACTTTTAGTGAGAAGCAGTTTGTGTTTGGCTAATTAGTTTGAAAAGCACTTCTGAGCAGCAATTAGTGTTTGGCCAAGCTTTAAAAAACTGCTTCTAAGTGTATTTTTCTCAAAAGTGCTTTTGGAGAGAAGCTACTTTTTTCTGCTTCTCCAAAACTGCTTCTGCTTCTCCTCAAAAGCACTTTTTTCCCTTCCAAAAGCTTGGCCAAACACCTCAATTTTTGGCCAAAAACACTTTTGGCCAAAAAAAGCACTTTTGGCCAAAAAGAAGCTTGGCCAAACAGGCTATAAGTGGGCTTAGCCCATTAACGTGACAGAAGCTAAAAGGGTTAGAAAAATAGAAAATCCCCTTCTGCAAACTCCAAATAACGTGACAGAGGCATCAACAGGGAAAACGAAAAGAGGGGAAAGTTTCTGGTGTTGCCGCCAAATATAGTTTCCATTTAAACATTGGCATATATTCTTTAGTCTCAGCGATAAGCTCCAGGTAATTACATATAGTTTTCCTTCTTTTAAAATGGTAGTAGTTTTTATATACATGATTCCTTGCGAGACTAAGTAAATATAATGTTGGGATTTGATTCTGAGTTAAAAAGAGGAGGTTTAGGGAACTGGGAGAAAATCCATAAGACTTTTCATGAATTAAGCGAGTATATTATATGAATGGGCTAAAAAGTTATAGACTATGGACTAGCTGAATTACTCATATTATGGGTAAATATAATCCGGCAAATTGATGGTCAAACATGAACCTCTAAGGGTTTATATATTCTAAATTAGTTATGGATTAGCCTAAACAAGAAAATTAACACGAGATCGGTGTTGATGTAGTTATAGATTGATTGAAGAAAGTCGTACGGATCGTTCGAGGTGAACGAGTTTGGTATTTCGCACGAGTACTATGAGTAGTAACCTTACCGCAATTTGTGTTTTCATAACTTGCATGATTTACACATGATTTTTAATATGAATATGTTACTGATGATTTTGTTTAGCATGTGGGATACGTCTTTTACTCGATATGATACCAAAATAGTTATTTGAGATGATTACCGTTGTTTTAAATATTCCCGTTGTCACTAGATTTGTTTTACCGTTACTTGAATTTACTATTATCGAAATGAAATTACATGATTTGATAAGAACCGAAATGCGCTATATTGTTTTAAAATATTTTATTACGATTATATACGGATTACAGAGACAAGTATAAATGGGAGTAGGCATTAAAGGATCTCGTAGCTAAAGGCGGGTTCGCTAGACCTGGTGCACCTTGTAATTACCGATTACCGTTACAGCCCTCGCTAGTGGGAAGGTAGAACTAACATACGGTTACTGATTTTCCTCGAGTAGGGACTACCGTTATAGTTGACTTCTTGCGGAGAGGTCCTCAGTTGTACCGATTACATGATCCTTCCTTGGAAACCTCCCAAACATGAATATTGATATTACACAGTGTTTACCGAGCTTATTACTAAATTATCAATTGAATTATATTACATGAAAACACATGACTAGACTGATTATTGTTTATTATTTCTGAAAGGACATTTTTATGATATTTTCTGTTTAATATACTAGCATGTTTTCTGACTTGTCCCTAATAAAAACGGTTGTGGTTGAAGTGTTATTACTCACTGAGCTAACGATTCATTCCCCGCTAAATTTTTTTTCCAGAGACAGCAGTTGACGCAGGCGAGGATTTCGTTAATTAGAGCGCACAAGTTGATAGTTCTTGGTGAGCCTCGCATTTGTTCGCGTGGGCGGAGATTTTATTTATTGTTATGGTCTTTTCTTTGAACTCTTAGAGTCGCTCCATAGTCATTCTTTTAGTGTCTTGAGTATTCTTTTGTTATTATAGACTTATGTTGAGTATCACTCATTCTTATCAAAGTTGGAGATAAGTAGTATTTCTAGTTGTTAGTGGGTAGACTATTAATGGTAGATATTGTTTTGGTTAATTCATAAAGTCATTGTCATTTGAATTGATATTAAGATGTTTGGTTGTTGATTTGAGACAGGGAAATTTTTGGGATAGTCCAAAAACAGGGAAAATTTTGTCGATTTTCTGTAAAATATCGATGAGGCTTACTTGGGGGCACTTTCTCCTAAGTGCCGGTCCTGATCCCAAATTAAGTTGTGACATAAATTCATTGGCTCTTTGTTTTAAAGTAGAATATATAACAATTGATGAAAGCACCTTCACTCGTTGTGAAAAATGAAAAAGTAAAATGAATTAAGAAAACGATAGAAGAGAAGATCATGAATTAGGGAAAATTGCATCATGGTCATCCATGTGACTTTTTATTACAAAAAAGATATTTGATCTGTTGGTCAAAACTAATTACAACCGCTAACTAATATATATATATATATATATATATATATATATATATACCACCTATTATTTGGGAGAAAATATATTGTTCCCTAAATAAGGGCTTTTAACACATCTTAAATAACTTTAGGCAGCTTGGATAATCATGCAAAAGCTCCAACAAAAAGAGGGAAAAGAAGCAAACAGCCCATCTTCGTCTTCCAAACTTAAGTGCCTAGGCCTGTCTTAAATGGCTCAACTACAACATTCACATAGAAAACTTAACCCAGCCCAAGACCAAGCAAACCAATAAGAGAGAACTACATAAACAAGTCAAAAATAGACATTAGTTACCAATAAGTAGAGAACTACATAAATAAGTCGAAAATAGACATTACTTACCAACAAGTAGTTATTAAGTCATGCTACTAAATATGTAAAAATTTCACGAGGCGTCCTATTGGTTCGCCCTCATT
The DNA here is from genome assembly GCF_001879085.1 of Nicotiana attenuata. NCBI lineage: Eukaryota > Viridiplantae > Streptophyta > Magnoliopsida > Solanales > Solanaceae > Nicotiana > Nicotiana attenuata. The sequence goes on from NW_017672664.1 coordinate 168,579, forward strand.
TCACTCTGTCACGACCCAAACCCCGGTCGTGATGGCGCCCAACACATTGCTAGGCAAGCCCGACCATTTACGCAACCTTAGCCAAATAATCTAAATAAATAAATAAATGTTCACTACTATAATACCAATTTAGTGCGAAAATTCTGATATAATCTCTAACATTCGAAAACCCCAAAATAAAATACTAAATAGCCCACAGAATCTGGTGTCACGAACATGAGCCTCTAGAAGCAGATTATTCACCTATTACAAGTCCGACTAGGAAAATAATACGAATAAAATAATAAAAGATAGAAGGGAAAGATCAAGGCTGCAAACGCCATGCAGCTACCTCGACACTCCCAGATAATTGCTGCTCAGCTAACAAGCCCTCACTCACCCTTTGGTGTACCTGGATCTGCACACGAGGTGCAGGGAGTATTGTGAGTACTTCCAACTCAGAAAGTAATAAATATAAATAAGGTCTGAGGATAAGAAATCCTAAATAAACACAAAGTAAAGCTAAAAATATCATTAAACAACAATACAGTTAGAATAAACATCACAACAGATGAAGAAATAAATACCAATTAAATATGCAATGCAACACATAAACCGGTACCTCTAGTACCCCGCTGCGGCCGTGCAGCCCGCTCCATTTATTTAACGTCGACGGCGCTCACTGGGGGTGTGCAGACTCCGGGAGGGGCCCCTTACGGCCCAAGCGCAATAATAAGCCATTTCGTGGCATCAAACAGGCCCTTGGCCTCATATCAATATCATTATAATACTGTTGCGGCGTGCAGCCCGATCCCATACTCAGTCCAAAAATCACACAATAGTATAAAAATATTCAACCCACACTTCATTTAAAAATATTAACTTAATTTTCTAATTTAAGAAAATGGCTGAGATTTCAAACACAGTATTAAATACCAGGACTGAGTTTAATATTTATAAATATGGTAAGAAACCATTCAAATAATCCCTGAAGGATTCGAGTAGTTGGCACGAAGCCCAATTATGACAATTAATCCATTTTTATAAGGATATTACAAATCTACAATCAAATAGGTATCAATTTATTAAGCGGGACGGACCAAGTCACCTCACATAGCACTACGTTATGCGAATTCGGGGTTTCAAACCCTCAACACAGCATTTACATTTATTACTAACCTCAAGCCGGCCAAGGTCCTAGCTTGCTATGCCCTTGCCTTTCGAATTCGCCTCTTCGTGCGTCGAATCTGACCAAAACCACAACGACTACGTCACAATATGCTAAGGGAATATAACCCAATCGAAAAGACTCGAAAAACATCGAAAATCACGAAGTTGGCAAAAATCGAGCCCCGGGCCCACTTCTCGAAAAATTATAAATTTCACATCACCGGATTCCTTATCTTGCTACGAGTCCATGCATATAAAGAACACCAAAATCGGAGTCCAAATGACCCCTCAAATTCCCATTTTTGTTCTCTTAGGTTTCAAGCCCTAAACCACCATTTTTGACCTTAATTCCTTGAGTTTTCAGTGTAATTTCATGTATTTGCATGATAAAATTGTGTTCTAAGTCCGAGAATGCTTACCTGATCGAAGTCCTTGAATTTCCTCTTCAAAATCGCTCAAGAACACCCCAAGTCCGAAGTTAAAAATATGTTTCTGTAAAATTTCGCGAAGGGATTAAAAACCCACTTCTGATCAGTTGTTTCCGCACCTGCGGTCATTTTCCGCTTCTGCGTCTACCGCATCTGCGGTCTTTTTTCGCTCCTGCGGAGATCTCCTTAAAGTCCAAAATTCCGCATCTGCGGTCCTTTTGTCGCATCTGCAACTCCGCGGATGCGGTTGGCATCTTCGCACCTGCGACTACTATCGCTTCAATCGCTTCTGCGGTAACGCTTCTGTGGTCCCATTTCTGCAGAAGCGAAAATACCAGAAGCAGCAAAATTCTGCAATCTCTTTAAGTTCAAATCTTCCCGTTAGGCATCCGAAATCACCCCGAGGCCCCCGGGACTTCAACCAAAAGCACCAACACATCCTATAACATCATTCAAACTTGTTCCAATCATAAAAATACCTCAAACAACACTAAAACCATCATTTCTCATTGAATTCAAGCCTAAGTTTTTCAAAAACTTCTGAAATACACATTCGATCAAAAACCCAACCAAATCACCTCTGAATGACCTGAAATTTTGCACACACATCCCAAATCACCTAACGAAGCTACTTCAACTCTCGGAATTCCATTCCGACCCTCGGATCAAAATCTCACCTATCAACCGGAATTCGCCAAAATACTAACTTCGCCAATTCAAGCCTAGTTCTACACCGGACCTCCAAAACCGATTCCGATCGCACTCCTAAGTCACAAATCATCCCCCGAAGCTAACCGAATCACCGGAATTTACATCCGAGCCCTCTAACTCAATAGTCAACATCCGGTTGACCTTTCCATTACAAGCCTTCCTTAAAGAAACTAAATGTCTTATTTTCTACCAAAACCAAACCGATTCGACTCTAACTTACCAAATGCCGATAATGAAACATGAAGAAGCAATAAATGGGAAAAACGGGCGGTAACACATGAGACGACGGGTCGGGTCATCACACACTCATACTCATTTTTTAAAAAAAAAAAATTAACCAGAAGCCAAAGTATAGACAACTTCAGGCTTTTTCCTCCTCCTCCTTCTTCTCCTTCTTAGTTGCTGTGAAAACAAAGGTGACCATGCATTTACTTGATGTTTGTGATCATGTTTTAAGGTATTTTATGATGTTGCTGCTGTGACGCTCCTTTCTTTGCTATTTCTTCTTTTCTTCTTTTTCTTAATTGCAAATGGCTTTGCTGTATTTGTTGTTGTTTTGACAAATTGATGATAGAGGTTTATTCTTTGTAATGTTTGGAGGTTATGTTTTAAATTTTAGGTCATTTGGAATAGATTTAGGTATTGAATCGTGTGTTGGGTTGTTAAAATTCGAAGAACAAGGATCTGTTTCTGGGCAATTTGCACTTCACACCTATTTGGCCTTAAGTGCATGAAAATATTGCTTGCACATCAGATCTATTTGACTTTAAGTACATCTTAAGTATAATTTTTTTCACTTCAGGACTATTTGGCCTTAAGTGCATAAAAACATTTGTTGCACTTCCAACCTATTTGGCTTTAAGTGCATCTTAATTGCAATTTATGCACTTTAGGTTTAATTGGCTAATTTTAAGTGCATTGCACTTCAGACTAATTCTTTTTCTTCAGCTGCATAACCGATAAGTCTGAAGTTGATCCTAAAATGGGTAGACTTGTAAATTTTTGTGCAAAGTGGATATAACTTCAATAATAACCCCAAAACAGTGTATAACAAATGTCCCACCAAAATTGGCCAGAAAGTTTTTACCAATGATAAAAAACCTAAGCAAAAAATATTTTTTTTGTTGGGTATGGTTGAAATTTGGGTAAGACTGCAGGTGATTTTGATTGGTTTGAAGTCAAAATTCGTTTTTGAAAATTGAGTTATAAAAATTTCTCTGTCCCGGATTTTCCACCTTCGGGAGTCGTGATGGCGCCTACTAATAGGAGCTAGGCAAGCCAATTAATTTAATACCTCTCTTGACAACATCAATAATATAAAGAAAGACGAGACAGTTAATATAAAAGCGGAAGTCTCAAAACATAAATAACTGAAACCAAGTGCGAAAGCTCAAATACATCTCTACCCAGATCTGGTGTCACTAACTCACGAACTTCTACAGAATGCTAAATACAAAGTCTGAATAAAAACACAGTACTGTCTGATCCGATACAAAGGAAATCAAACGAAAAACAAGGATAAGAGAGACTCCGGGCCATGCGGACGTCAGCAAGGCTACCTCGGGAATCTCTGGACTGAAGTCAGCTCCCAATGCTCCTACTGCTGTCCAAAAGCTCCTGCTCCGGTACTGTGATCTGTGCAAAAAGATGCACAGAGTGTAGCATCAGCACAACCCACCCCATATGCTGGTAAGTGCCTGGCCTAACCTCGGCGAAGTAGTGACAAGGCTAGACAGGACTACCAATCAACCTGTGCAGGTATATATATACAAACACTACAAAAATAACAGCGGAAAGTAATAATTAAGACTGGGAGGGGAACATGCTTTTGGGGATAACAGATAAAATAGAACGGTAGGAATAAATAAGGAAAACTACAACTAATCTCTTCTAACACAGAATACGTGGTCGGCGTGCCACACGATCCCATTTCATGATATATAAGTGGTCGGCGTGCCACACCATCCCATTTCATAATATATAATGTGGTCGGCGTGCCACACGATCCCATTTCATAATATATAAGTGGTCGGCGTGCCACACGATCCTATTTCATAATATATAAGTGGTCGGCGTGCCACACGATCCCATTTCATAATATATAAGTGGCCGGCGTGCCACACGATCCCATTTCATAATATATAATGTGGTCGGCGTGCCACACGATCCCATTTCATAATACATAAGTGGTCGGCGTGCCACACGATCCCATTTCGTAATACATAAGTGGTCGGCGTGCCACACGATCCCATTTCGTAATATATAAGTGGTCGGTGTGCCACACGATCCCTTCTCATAATATATATATGGTTTCCCGGCAAGGGAACAAGAATCAATTCAACTATCCCAGCAAGGGAGAATACAAGTAAACAGCTAGTTCCCGGCAAGGGAGCAACGACAATAACTTACACGTCCCGGCAAGGGAATAATTACATCTCTTTCTCTTTCGTTCATTTCTTACTTCCTAACCAAGTCATAATTCGAGCCAACGCTCCAAGGAGTTTACAAGTCATATTTCCTCTTCATACTGTTCACATTATATAAAAACCATCAATTAAACAAGGAAGAGTCACTACAGAATCCCAAATAAGCACAAATAAGGACTCACGGTCATGCTAGACACCGGTGTATAGATACTCGTCACCATGCCTATACACCCTACTCCACATTTAGCAATTAGCAAATAATACTCTAATACCCCCACGAGCCCGGATATAAAATTTATTTTCAAATTCGACCCCAAAACGAGGTCTAAATCAAAGAAAATCGAAAAGCCCTAACTCTATCCTTTTCCCCCAATTTCAACCCTAGATTACATGATTTAGGTTTAGAAACTCATTAATTAATGAAGGAAGATGAAGGAAATGAGTGGGAATTTACTTACCCAAGAAGCTTTGGTGCAGAAGTGCTCAAAAATTTGCTCAAGAGCTGTGGAGAAGAAGAACTCGTGTGAAATATGGACTAAATCCCGTCACTGTTCTGTTTTGGGGTATTTAAAATCACTGGGCAAAAATGCCCTTCGCGTTCGCGTGAAATGAATCGCGTTCGCGAAGGGTAAACAAGGTTGGTCAACGCGAACGCGGAAGGTGAAGCGCGAACGCGTAGAAGGAATTGGCTGGGGTCCAAGAGATTGGCCTACGCGAACGCGTTGGCCTGTACGCGAACGTGGTCCAGCCATCGCAAACGCGAAGCAGCGAAGAGGGCTGGGCCCTCAGAGTTCAATAACTCTATGCGAACGCGGACTAGTGATGCGAACGCGATGAAGGAACAAAATGAAGCATCGCGAACGCGTGAGGGAGAGTGCGAACGCGAAGAAGGATTCACCTGGGCACCTGTTGCAGATTTTCTGCAACATTTCTAAGTTTCAAAACCATTCCGAACACCTCCAAAAATACTCCCGAGCCCTTAGGGCTCCTATCCAAACATACATACTAACTCAACGACATCCTACGAATTTAACCGTGCGATCAAATCGCCAAAATAACATCAAAATCAATGGATTAAACCTCAAAATCATCACTTTTTCATCAAACTTCATAAACTTTCATTTTTTGATATTTAAGTCCGAAACACGTCAAATGACGTCCGATTTCAACCAAATTTCACAGGAAGCGCTTAAACCACATATAAGACCTGTACCGGGCGCCGGAACCAAAATACAGGCCCGATACCAACACTTTCTAATCCATTTTCATTTCAAATTTCCATATAAATTTCAGAAAAACAATTTCTTTTAAAAATTCATTTCTCGGGCTCGAGACCTCGGATTTCGATTCCGGGCATACGCCCGAGTCCTATATTTTCTACGTACCCTCCGGGACCGTCCAATCACGGGTCCGGGTCCGTTTACCCAAAATGTTGACCAAAGTCAACTTTAATCATATTAATATCAAAATTCATCAATTTTTATACAGAATTCATATTTAAGCTTTCCGGCTACGCGCCCGGACTGCGCACGCAAATCGAGGCAAGTAAAAATGAGGTTTTCAAGGCCTCGGAAGCACGAAATGAAAGAGAAAACAGGTGATGACCCTTTGGGTCGTCACATTCTCCACCTCTAAAACAACCGTTCGTCCTCGAACGGACAAAAGAAAGAAGTACATGAGTCGGGAAAAAGATGAGGATAACGGCTCTGCATATCAGACTCGGACTCCCAGGTCGATGCCTCAGGAGGCTGACCTCTCCATTGGACACGCACTGAAGGAAAACTCTTCGACCTCAACTGTCGAACCTGCCGGTCTAGAATAGCTACCGGCTCCTCCTCATAAGACAGATCCCTGTCCAACTGGACAGTGCTGAAATCTAATACGTGGGCTGGATCGCCGTGATACCTCTAAAGCATGAACACATGAAACACTGGATGCACAGCTGACAAGCTAGGCGGCAAGGCAAGTCTGTAAGCCACCTCTCCCACACGATCGAGAATCTCAAATGGACCAATGAACCTAGGGCTAAGCTTGCCCTTCTTCCCAAATCTCATCACGCCCTTCATAGGCGACACTCGGAGCAAGACCCGCTCACCAACCATGAAAGCTACATCCCGAACCTTACGATCTGCATAACTCTTTTGCCGCGACTGAGCCGAACGAAGCCTGTCCTGAATGATCTTGACCTTATCCAAGGCCTCCTGAACTAGATCGGTACCCAATAACCGAGCCTCTCCTGGCTCAAACCATCCCACTGGAGACCGACATCGCCTACCATACAACGCCTCATATGGAGCCATCTGAATGCTGGACTGGTAGCTGTTGTTGTAGGCGAACTCTGCTAAAGGCAAAAACTGGTCCCACGAGCCTCCAAAATCAATGACACAGGCTCGGAGCATATCCTCCAAAATCTGAATAGTCCTCTCGGACTGACCGTCCGTTTGGGGATGAAATGCTGTGCTCAACTCAACCCGTGTGCCCAACTCTCGCTGAACTGCACCCCAGAAATGCGAGGTAAACTGCGTACCCCGGTCCGAAATGATAGATACCGGCACACCATGAAGGCGAACAATCTCCCGGATATAGATCTCAGCTAACCTCTAGGATGAATAGGAGACTGCCACAGGAATGAAATGTGCTGACTTGGTCAACCTATCAACAATAACCCATATCGCATCGAACTTCTTCCGAGTCAGCGGAAGTCCGGTAACGAAATCCATGGTAATCCTCTCCCACTTCCACTCGGGAAGCTAAATCCTCTAAAACAAACCACCAGGCCCTGATGCTCATACTTAACCTGCTGACAGTTCAAACATCGAGCCACATATGCAACAATATCCTTCTTCATCCTACGCCACCAATAGTGCTGCCTCAGATCCTGATACATCTTCGCGGCACCCGGGTGAATAGAATACCGAGAACTATGGGCCTCCGCTAAGATCAACTCTCGAATCCCATTGACATTGGGCACACAAACTCTCCCCTGCAATCTCAAAATACCATCATCATCTAAGGTCACCTTCGTGGCACCTCCACGCTGCACCGTGTCTCTCAAGACACACAAATGGGGATCATCAAACTGCCGATCACGGATACGCTCCAATAATGAAGAACGAGCGATCGTGCAAGCTAACACTCTGCTAGGCTAAGAAATGTCCAACCTCACAAATCGATTGGCCAAGTCCTGAATATCCAAAGCAAGCGGTCTCTGGCTGACCGGAATATAAGCAAGACTACCCATGCTGGCGGACTTCCTACTCAATGCATCGGCCACCACATTGGCTCTCCCCGGGTGATACAAAATAGTAACATCATAATCTTTCAATAACTCCAACCACCTCCTCTGCCTCAAATTCAACTCCTTCTGCTTGAACAAGTACTGAAGACTCTTGTGATCAGTGTACACCTCACACGTCACACCATATAGGTAATGCCTCCAAATCTTCAAAGCATGAACAATGGCCGCCAACTCTAGATCATGAACCAGATAATTCTTCTCGTGGATCTTCAACTGCCTCGAAGCATAAGCAATGACTCTTCCATCCTGCATCAATACTGCACCAAGCCCAATACGGGAAGCATCACAATAGACTGTATAAGGCCCTGAACCTGTGGGCAAAACCAATACCGGTGCCGTAGTCAGAGCTGCCTTGAGCTTCTGAAAGCTCGCCTCACACTCATCTGACCATCTGAACTGGGCACCCTTCTGGGTCAATCTGGTCATCGGGGCTGCAATAGATGAAAATCCCTCCACGAACCGACGGCAATAACCTGCTAACCCCAAGAAACTCCGAATCTCGGTAGCTGATGCTGGTCGAGGCCAGTTCTTGACTGCCTCAATCTTCTTCGGGTCCACCTGAATACCCTCTGCTGATACGATGTGACCCAGAAATGCAACCGAACTCAACCAGAACTCACACTTCGAGAACTTAGCATATAACTGAATATCCTTCAGAGTCTGAAGAACCGCTCTGAGGTGCTGCTCGTGCTCCTCCTGGCTGCGGGAGTACACCAGAATATCATCAATAAAGACTATCACGAACAAGTCCAAATAAGGCCTGAACACTCGGTTCATCAACTCCATAAATGCTGCTGGAGCATTGGTCAACCCAAATGACATGACCAAGAACTCATAATGCCCATACCGAGTGCGGAATGTTGTCTTAGGGACATCAGATGCCCTAATCCTCAGCTGATGGTAGCCATATCTCAAGTCTATCTTTGAAAACACATTCGCACCCTGAAGCTGGTCGAACAAATCGTCAATCCTCGGTAGTGGATACTTGTTCTTTATCGTCGCTTTGTTCAATTGCCGGTAATCAATGCACATCCGCATCGACCCATCCTTTTTCTTCACAAATAACACCGGCGCACCCCAAGGAGAAACACTAGGTCTGATAAAACCCTTCTCTAGCAAATCCTGCAACTGGTCCTTTAACTCCTT
>NW_017672665.1:0-2832 GCF_001879085.1 Nicotiana attenuata
AGAGAATGGGCTAAAAACGGGTAGAATCTTGAGCCAGTCAGCCATAAGAGCAACCTCCCAAGCCATCCAAGGCGGGTCTGGAAGAATAGCCAAAAGCAAAAAGAAAGAAGAAACAGTGATGGCAGCATCGGGAGGAAGAAGATACCGGGCTCCTAGACCGGTGTTTTCTGAAAGAACCCCTCAACACTACTATCCTCATACTGATATGGCTTATGCTCATACACCTTATGCGGTCATGAATGCTCAACCCTTCGGCCGACCGCAACCACAAGCTAACCGAAATCCACCTCCATTCCAAAGAAATCAACCTCCTCACCAGAACCAATATAATCCCCGACCACCGCAAAATAACTTCCGCCCTCGGGTACCACCTAAACGTCCAAATTTTACGCCGATTGGTGAACCCTACTCTAGTCTGTTCCCGAAACTCGTTCAGATGAATCTGCTGCAGCCTATCCCCCAAAACAGGCAGAACCCGGAATCTCCAGCTTATCAACGAGGTGTCCGCTGTGCCTATCATTCAGGAGCTGAAGGGCATAGTACTGATAACTGCTAGACATTGAAGAAAGTTGTGGAAGATTTGATTGAACAAGGGAAAATAGTGTTGAGGGATGAAGAAGCCCCGAATGTGACCAATAATCCATTGCCCACTCACAACAACGGGCCGGTAATCGGGATGATCTATGAAGACAGAGAATTTGATCCCGCATTAAAAGCTATAGTTGCCATTGCTGACGCAGAAAAGAAACCCAGGGTACCCCCGAAGCAAGGGAAAGGGGAGAAGAAGAATAAAAGTGTCAAAACTGAGCCTGAGAAGAAACCTGAGACAAAAGTAGAGACGGAACCTCCTAAGAACGGAATTCTCTATGTTCCGCGAGGACGCCAAGAAAAACCATTAGTGGTCAGTGCTCCAAGGAAAGTTGAAGTAAAAGGGGAAACACCAATATACGTACCGAAAGGAGCCTATGTGGTACGAGGGACAATTAAACCGCCTCGGCTGAATGAGCCAGTGGTTATTGGACGCGTACCACAGAAGCCAATGACAGATTCCTCTGCAGTGCCATGGAACTATCAGCAAACAGTGGTCACATACAAGGGCAAAGAAATTTCGGGGGAACTTCCAGGGAAAACCTCTGTTGAGAAGTATTCGAATGTACAGGAGGTAAATAATGCCGCTCGAAAGCGTTTTCCGTCCAAGAAGCCAGTGAGTGCTGAGGAAGCAGAAGCCTTCTTTAGGAAAATGAAGATGCCTGATTATGAAACAGTGGATCAATTAAGGAAATATCCTGAATAGGTGTCCCTGCTATCATTGGTGACGAAATCCTCCGAACATCAGAAAATCTTGATGAAAACTTTGAATGAGGCGTACGTGCCAATTGAAACTTCAGTCGAGCAGCTCGAAAGGATGGCAGAAAGGTTCTTCATCATCAATCAACTCTCTTTTAGTAAAAATGACTTGCCTCCAGAAGGCGCAACTCACAACAAAGCCTTGCATCTGACTGTCAAGTGTGAAGGTTATTATGTCAAGCGAGTCATGGTGGATGGAGGATAGGGGGTTGACATCTGCCCGCTCTCCACATTGCAAAGGATGGAAATCGGGACGGGAAGGATTCGTCCGAATAATGTTTGTGTGAGAGCTTTTGATGGTATTAAGAGGGATACCATCGGTGAAATTGATTTGATATTGACCATAGGTCCGGTAGAGTTCGAGGTAACCTTCCAGGTGTTGGACATGGATACATCTTATAATTTTCTTCTGGGAAGGCCCTGGATCCATGCTGCAGGAGTTGTGCCCTCTACCCTCCACCAAATGGTAAAATTCGAGTATGAAGACCAGGAAATTGTGGTCCACGGAGAAGACGAGCAGTCCATTTATCGTGACCCATCTATCCCATGTTTAGAGGCGAGGGAAGGAAGTGAGCATATCGTTTATCAAGCCTTTGAAATTGTGGTAGAAGATCAGCACGAGGAAGGAAATCCTTGTCCTCAGCCTTTCCTGTCTAATGCTTCAATCATGGTGGCCAGAGAAATGATTAGACACGGTTTCAAGCCAGGAAAAGGGTTGGGAAAAGCTTTACAAGGAATATCTTAGCCGGTAACTCTACCCACAGCAGAAAAGTTCTTCGGAATAGGCTTCCACCCTACCCCAGATGATGAGAAATGGGCAGAGGAAAGAAAGAAAGAAGGATGGGTTCTGCCACAACCATTGCCACATCTCTATGATACTTTTGTCAAGGCCAAGTATGGCAAAGAAAAGGACGATGAGGTGTTCACAGCTGAGGAAATCGAAGATATATGTGGAGCTATGAGACAAATGCTTTATCAAACCAACATGGTTCAGCCAGGGGAAGGGACTAGCACCGTTGAGGTGTTCTATATGGGACCAGATGCTAAACTCCAAAACTGGAAGGCTACGCCATTCCCGATCAGGCGGGAGTCCCGGTAGACTAGCCCTGTCACCTTCTCTGCATCCCGAGTTATTTCAGGGTGTAACTCGGATGTTTCTTTTAGTTTCTTGTCTTTAAATTCCTGAATGTAAACCCTGTTATCTTTCCAATTCCAAGAAATGAAATCAATATTTCATCGTCCATCTTTCTTTTATTTCTAATTCTGGTTATTTTTCCCTTTTCATCTTTTCTTTTCAATTATAATAACGCGGCTTTAAATAACATGACATGCTTGCGGACTTCATGCCCAGACTCAAACACGCTGTCTAATTGTGAAATAATGAATCAAGAACCGGAATATGATGAAGAAGAGGCTTTTAGGGAAATAAATCGAGAATTGGAACAATTTGAGAACAAACCTAAGCCAAATCTGAATGACACTGAA
>NW_017672665.1:4648-8550 GCF_001879085.1 Nicotiana attenuata
TCAGCTTTCACCTTCCAAAACCCTGTCTTTCCAGTGGATCCTCCTCAATATCCCACATATAATTACTCTCAGCCACCATCATACGAGCTTACATCAGGGCAGGACAAAACCCCCAAAGCCCCAGAGCAGGATGAGATGGCGAAGAGAATGAGAAGCCTCGAGCAGAGCTTAAAAAACATGCAAGGCCTGAGCGGGCAAAAGAGTGTCTCCTATACAGACCTATGTATGTTCCCTCATGTACACTTGCCGTCAGGATTCAATACACCAAAATTTGAGAAGTATGACGGACACGGTGACCCCATTGCTTACCTGAAGAAGTATTGCAATCAGTTACGGGGAGCCGGTGGCAAAGAAGAGTTGTTGATGGCATATTTTGGAGAAAGCTTGATTGGCATCGCTTCAGAATGGTATATGGACCAAGATGTCTCGCGTTGGCATATTTGGGATGATCTGGCCCGAGACTTTGTTCGACAATTTCAGTACAACATAGACATCGCGCCAGACAGGAACTCTTTGGCAAATCATGAGAAAAAGCCTTCAAAAAGTTTCCGTGAATATGCAATTAAGTGGCGCGAACAAGCGTCAAGAGTGAAGCCTCCGATGGATGAGGTAGAGATGGTCACTGTTTTCCTTCAAGCCCAGGAAGCAGACTATTTTCAGAATATGATGTCCGCCATGGGCAAGCCCTTCGCAGAGGCAATAAAAATCGGAGAGATGGTAGAGAATGGGCTAAAAACGGGTAGAATCTTGAGCCAGTCAGCCATAAGAGCAACCTCCCAAGCCATCCAAGGCGGGTCTGGAGGAATGGCCAAAGGCAAAAAGAAAGAAGAAACAGTGATGGCAGCATCGGGAGGAAGAAGATACCGGGCTCCTAGACCGGTATTCTCTGAAAGAACCCCTCAACACTACTATCCTCATACTGATATGGCTTATGCTCCTACACCTTACGCGGTCATGAATGCTCAACCCTTCGGCCGAACGCAACCACAAGCTAACCGAAATCCACCTCCATTCCAAAGAAATCAACTTCCTCACCAGAACCAATATAATCCCCGACCACCGCAAAACAACTTCCGCCCTCGGGAACCACCCAGACGACCAAATTTTACGCTGATTGGTGAACCTTACTCCAGTTTGTTCCCGAAACTCGTCCAGATGAATCTGCTGCAGCCCATTCCCCAAAACAGACAGAACCCGGAATCTCCAGCTTATCAACGAGGGGTCCATTGTGCCTACCATTCAGGAGCTGAAGGGCATAGTACTGATAACTGCTAGACATTGAAGAAAGCTGTGGAAGATTTGATTGAACAAGGGAAAATAGTGTTGAGGGATGAAGAAGCCCCGAATGTGACCAATAATCCATTGCCCACTCACAACAACGGGCCGGTAATCGGGATGATCTGTGAAGACAGAGAATTTGATCCCGCATTAAAAGCTATAATTGCCATTGCCAACGCAAAAAAGAAACCCAGGGTACCCCCGAAGCAAGGGAAGGGGGAGAAGAAGAATAAAAGTGTCAAAATTGAGCCTGAGAAGAAACCTGAGACAAAAGTAGAGACGGAACCTCCTAAGAACGAAATTCTCTATGTTCCGCGAGGACGCCAAGAAAAACCATTAGTTGTCAGTGCTCCAAGGAAGGTTGAAGTAAAAAGGGAAACGCCAATATACGTACCGAAAGGAGCTTATGCGGTACGGGGGATAATTAAGCTGCCTCGGCTGAATGAGCCAGTGGTTATTGGACGCGTACCACAGAAGCCAATGACAGACCCTTCTGCGGTGCTATGGAACTATCAGCAAACAGTGGTCACATACAAGGGCAAAGAAATTTCAGGGGAACTTCTAGGGAAAACCTCTGTTGAGAAATATTCAAATGTACAGGAGGTAAACAACGCCGCTCGAAAGCGCTTTTCGTCCAAGAAGCCAGTGAGTGCTGAGGAAGCAGAAGCCTTCTTCCAGAAAATGAAGATGCCTGATTATGAAACAGTGGATCAATTAAGGAAATATCCTGAACAGGTGTCCCTGCTATCATTGGTGACGAAATCCTCCGAACATCAGAAGATCTTGATGAAAACTTTGAATGAGGCGTACGTGCCAATTGAAACTTCAGTCGAGCAGCTCGAAAGGTTGGCAGAAAGGTTCTTCGCCATCAATCAACTCTCTTTTAGTAAAAATGACTTGCCTCCGGAAGGCGCAACTCACAACAAAGCCTTGCATTTGACTGTCAAGTGTGAAGGTTATTATGTCAAGCGAGTCATGGTGGATGGAGGATCGGGGGTTGACATCTGCCCGCTCTCCACATTGCAAAGGATGGAAATCGGGACGGGAAGGATTCGTCCGAATAATGTTTGTGTAAGAGCTTTTGATGGTATTAAGAGGGATACCATCGGTGAAATTGATTTGATATTGACCATAGGTCCGGTAGAGTTCGAGGTAACCTTCCAGGTGTTGGACATGGATACATCTTATAATTTTCTTCTGGGAAGGCCCTAGATCCATGCTGCAGGAGCTGTGCCCTCTACCCTCCACCAAAATGGTAAAATTCGAGTATGAAGACCAGGAAATCGTGGTCCACGGAGAAGACGAGCAGTCCATTTATCGTGACCCATCTATTCCATATTTGGAGGTGAGGGAAGGAAGTGAGCATATTGTTTATCAGGCCTTTGAAATTGTGGTAGCAGATCAGCACGAGGAGGGAAATCCTTGTCCTCAGCCTTTCCTGTCTAATGCTTCAATCATGGTGGCCAGAGAAATGATTAGACACGGTTTCAAGCCAGGAAAAGGGTTGGGAAAAGCTTTACAAGGAATATCTGAGCCGGTAACTCTACCCACAGCAGAAAAGTTTTTCGGGATAGGCTTCCACCTAACTCCAGATGATGAGAAATGGGCCGAGGAAAGAAAGAAAGAAGGATGGGTTCTGCCACAGCCATTGCCACGTCTCTATGATACTTTTGTCAAGGCCAAGTATGGCAAAGAAAAGGACGATGAGGTGATCACAGCTGAGGAAATCGAAGATATATGTGGAGCTATGAGACAAATGCTTTACCAAACCAACATGGTTCAGCCAGGGGAAGGGACTAGCACCGCTGAGGTGTTCTATATGAGACCAGATGCTAAACTCCAAAACTGGAAGGCTACGCCATTCCCGATCAGGCGGGAGTCCCGGTAGACTAGCCCTGTCACCTTCTCTGCATCCCGAGTTATTTCAGGGTGTAACTCGGATGTTTCTTTTAGTTTTTTGTCTTTAAATTCCTGAATGTAAACCCTGTTATCTTTCCAATTCCAAGAAATGAAATCAATATTTCATCGTCCATATTTCTTTTATTTCTAATTCTGGTTATTTTTCCCTTTTCATCTTTTCTTTTCAATTATAATAACGCGGCTTTAAATAACATGACATGCTTGCGGACTTCATGCCCAGACTCAAACACGCTGTCTAATTGTGAAATAATGAATCAAGAACCGGAATATGATGAAGAAGAGGCTTTTAGGGAAATAAATCGAGAATTGGAACAATTTGAGAACAAACCTAGGCCAAATCTGAATGACACTGAACTGGTTAATTTGGGAACTGCCGAAGAAATAAGGGAAACCAAAATAAGCATTCACACAGATGAGCAAACTCGAGATGCAATAATCCAACTCCTGTTCGAATTTAAAGATGTGTTTGCTTGGTCGTATGACGACATGCCAGGACTGAGTATGGATCTAGTGGTGCACAAATTGCCAATTTACCCCGATTGTCCTCCAGTACAGCAAAAGCAAAGGAAGTTTAAAACTGATATCAGTGATAAGATCAAAGAAGAAATCACGAAACAGTTGAAGGCGGGGGTAATCCGAGTGGTCCGATATACTACATGGTTAGCCAATGTGGTTCCAGTGCCAAAGAAAGACGGGAAAACCCT
>NW_017672665.1:15623-177713 GCF_001879085.1 Nicotiana attenuata
GTTCATTTTCCATCAAATCGAACCCCAATTGTTCGAATTTCAAATCGAAAATCCAAACCCTAGCGCCGCCCTTGTTTCCTCCGGTGGCGGCGCAGCTCCAATCAACCCCAAAATCACACCCTTGAACCCTTATCACCTCCTCTCCACTAATCTATGCTCAATTTCTCTCAAAAGCCCCCCAAATTGTTCGAATCTTAGATTTAGGGCTTGCTGTCAAGGCCGTTTGATTTCCCAGGGTCAGCTTGTGTTCGAGGGGTTTTAAAATCGTGTAATGTGTTTGTTCTTGGTAAGAACAAACACATAATATTATTTGAAGACCAATTTCGAGATTAGGCGAGTTCGAAATCTCAAAAAAAAAATGTAAGTTTCCTTTCTATTTTTGTTTTGCGATTTTTAGTCTAGTTTTTGCATTGTCGATTTAGTTAATCCAGTTTTTGGTTCTTGTTCTTTAATCTTCACTTATACTGATTAGTTTAGTTTAATTTGAGTTTTTCGGTTCATCCCTTCAGTATTCTTAGAATTAATGGCAATTCCGTTTCATTCATATTTGTGTATTTTGATTTTGATTCATGATTTTCTGTTAGCTTGTTTAGATATAACTGGAAATTTCCAGCCTTGGTTAAGTAACCCTGATCATGTTGACCAAGTTAAGAGGGGTTAGGGTTAGTACAGCCTAGGTTAGTAATTTTGGAATTGAATTAGGGGTAATATAGGCAATCTACGATGAAAGAATCTTGCAGTAACTGAATTGGAACCCCCTAGAACCTTCTAGATTGGGGTTTTAATATAAAATTCAGGAACTGGGTAGTATTACTTGACCAACAAGGCATGAAATGAGGGGTTCAATTAGCTGAAAACAGAAAAATAAAAGGACCAAAGGCTAAAAAACCTAAGGTCTGAGTTGCCCTAGTAACTTGCCTATAAAGGCAGTGTTACTTAGAGCTGAAGTCAGATTTTGGAAGCCTAAAAAAATACTGAAAACTTTCTGCAAACTGGAGGCAACCAAATTTCCAAAAAATCACTATTCCATTGAAGTTTCTTTTAGGGTAATCTTAAAGCTCTAAGTCCTGAATTGAAGTTCTAGCTTACCTAAGGTGGAAGAATGGTTTGAATGTCCTTGTGTTTTGTTAGGCGAAGTATCAGAAGTTCCTGGGGCCATTTTCAAATTGAATTTGATTCGTTCGAGCTTGGTTTTTGGGGTTTACTGGTGTTGTTCATTTGAAACTAACTACTGGGCTGCATAGTATCATTTCTGGGGTTTCGAAATTAATTCTAAATCGTTGCTGACTGCTGATTGCTACTGCTGACTCCCTCTTCCTTTTACTTTCCTTCATTTCCAGGTATTTGCTCAATCTCCAATGGCCAAAGGCTAAGGAAACTTGTAATTGAAGTTTATGATTTGAAATGAAAGGCTGATCTAGTTGCTCGGATTGCTTAAATTCCTGTTTATTCATGTGTATTGTTCATATGATAAATTGCTCATGTCAATTTCATGTTTAGCCTACCTATGTACACGTTAGTTTACATGTGAGATTACATAGTAGCAGCATCTGAAATTTAATGAACTAAGACTTATGATGATTGTATAATTGGACTGTTTTCCTCTTACTGTGTTAGTTTGCTTTCAGTTATAGTATTTTGATTAGTTGGAATTCAAAAGGAAATGTTAGCTTGGAATTACAGTATTAGTATATATATGGCTTCATGTTTATCGACCTGGATCTCCTCTGTTGATCTGGTGATTTGAGTATCAAGGTCACTTATCTCGCATGATTTGCTTTCAGTTAAGTCAATAAGGAGGTGTATTTCAGGCTAGGTAGCTATTAGTACGTGAAATCATCTCAAAAGTCTTCTCTCAATGTCTTCTTCAATTTTAATTCATGTTTTTGTATAAATCAGAATTCAAATCTTGTCACTAGTTGCATCGTTACTTGTTCTAAAATCAGCTAGCATAGTAATACAAACTTCAATTTAATTCAAAGTGATGGCGGACTGCCTGGGCCATAATTTTGGGCCTAATTTGGCCCAGTCACAAGCGCTGCCTAGAACATTTAATTCTATTAGGGTAAAGGGTGGTACATATTTGGGCTGAAAGCCCAGTTTAATTTTTATTGAGCTCGTTTTGTGGCCCAAAGCTCTGAACGATTGGTTTTAACAAAGCTAAAATGGCCTTTCTTTCCCATGGGCCGCTTCAGGATCCAACATGCTGAAGGTTTTAATTTACTCATTTAAGTTTTGGATGTGATGGCAGTCAATAAATTTGAATTATAAATTTGGGGCCTTCCAAGCTAAGTAGCATGTTTGAATTAAGAGGTTTCCTCTTATTTAAATGTGGACTTGAGTTTGAGACCCGAATTCTTTGAATGATAGCTTACTAGTAATGTTAATTAATTAAGTTGCTTTAGAGACAAATAAATAAGAAATCTTAGTTTGCTTTAGGTTGGCCTTTAAATAATAAAAATGAGATGAGCCTCGCCAAACAAAATGCATAATTTGTGGGGCCCTCATTAAATGCTGAATTAAAAATACTTAGAATTTGGGGCGTGCCGTCTAGCGAATTTCACGGCCCTCCGCAAAGATAATAACCCGTTAGTCGCTTTAGGCGCGCTTTTAATAATTTTACCTTCCTAAATATGGGTGTGCATTTCATGCAACCCAAATCCAAATCCCAAACCGTTGAATAAGAATGTGTAGAGGATCCGGGTGCATTTCATGTGACGTGATCCAAAAATACGTTTTTAAACAACGTTCACTTTCGTAAAAATATAATTAAAAAGCGGTAAATAATTATAAAATTGCACTATAGGTTGGAGCAGGTAAAAAATTAGATTTTTAGCCATTTATAATAATTTAAGCGACCGTGCTAGAACCACGGGATCCGGGAATGCCTAACACCTTCCCTCGGGTCAACAGAATTCCTTACACAGAATTTCTGGTTCGCAGACTCCAATTGGGAAGTCGACAATTTTCCTCGATTTGGGATTTAAATTAAACCGGTGACTTGGGACACCAAAAACCAATCTTATCCCAAGTGGCGACTCTAAAAATAAATAAATAATTCCAATTCGAATAATGTCACTTTAAATGGAAAAACTCCCTTATACATTATCCTCGGGGTAGGTGTGTAAAAAGGAGGTGTGACAACGCTACATGTTCGTGTGTGACGGGTCGCATTCACGCAGAGCAAACCCCCCCAATGCTCCGCGTTCGCGACCATGGTCTCGTTTTCTCGTAGTGTAAAATCCTCCCCCAGCCCACCAGAACACCTACTGCAGCAAAAACACCAGATTTTTTAAGTTCAAATCATCCCGTAGCCTATTCGAAACTCACCCGAGCCCTCGGAGCTCCAAACCGAACATGCAAACAAGTCCTAAAATATTATACGAACTTGCTTGAGCGATCAAATCGCCAAAATAACACCTAGAACCATGAATTAGACACCAAATCAAATGAAATTTTCAAGAACGTCCGAATCACGTCAAACCAACTCCGTTTCTCACCAAATTTCACTAACAAGTCATAAATATAATAGTCGACCTATACCGGGCTCTGGAACTAATATACGGACCCGGTATCAACAAGGCCAAACATCAGTCAATTCTTAAAATCATTAAACTTTCAAACTTTCAATTTTTAACAAAAATTCATATCTCGAGTTAGGGACCTCAAAATCCAATTCCGCGCATACGCCAAGTCCCAAATTACGATACAGACCCACCACGACCGTGAAAATACGGATCCGGATCTATTTACTCAAAACGTTGATCGAAGTCAACTCAAATTAATTTTTAAGGCAAAAATTCTTATTTTTATCAGTTTTTAACATATGAGCCTTCCGGAAAAATACGCGGACTGCGCACGTAAATCGAGAAAGGCTAGAATGAGATATTTAAGGCTTCGAAACACAAAATTTTATTCTAAAACATGAGATGACCTATCGGGTCATCACAAAATTTCTAATATTCTTTTGCTTCTCTCTCTCTCTCCTTCAAGAGAGTGTATTCACTCTCTAGGTTATATGCTCTGAAAAGGTGATATTTATTACACTTCTAACAAAGACAGAGGGGTCATAGGACTCTCGCAAAGTATAAGGATACATCTGGTAAAGTGAGACAATCATATGGGATAATTGTATTATCCCTTTTTTTTAGCATAGACAAAATAAACTTGTAATCCTCATGATTCTATTTTGTTGACTTATTAAATTGCAACAACAAAAGACCTATCCCTTTCTCTCATTTGCTTTGCATTGGTCATTCCAGATTTAGCTTTATGCTATTTGATTCTAATGCTTGGTTTTCTTTTCTTTCAGTAAATACCAAGATGAAGGTATGTGTTGCCAACTATAGTTGTTAAACTCAGATTTTATACAATTGTAGGATCAAGTTTTTCATTGCTGGACCACCAACATGAACATTAATAAGCTAATTGCTTTTGTCTTTCTCATTCTCATAGAATGAGGCTCAAGAATGTAATTGTACAACTTTGTTTTGCAAATGAATGTACAATATTTGAAGCATATTATGTTAATATTTAGTCGATTTGATGGTATATTGCTTCCTTTTTTGGTTAATTCTACTAAACAATTTAAAAAGTATAAAATTTTCTCTCTCAGTATCGGGTGTTTACTAGGACAAATGTTTTAACAAAAACACTTGTTACCTTAACACTTCAAGCAAATTAAACATGATTAAGTAGAAATGAGATATATAGCAAAAAATGACTATTAGTTTTCAATGACATTAGTATGGCAGTAATTATTTACTCTAATTGCTTAGGAGTATAAAAATATGGACTCCTACTGGAATTAAAGTGAAGCTTTTCATTCTTGCCATATTTCCTCGTGATAGATTTGATTTTTCTGAATAAAATTGTTCATACCACAAGTGTGTCTAGGCGCTAAAAAGGGGTCTCTTTTTTTTCCCTATTCCGACCTTTTTTTTGTCTCTTTTTTTTCCCCTATTCCGACCTTTTTTCTCTCTCTAAGTTTTTCTCATAACGCTTGTAGGGAGAAAATGTGTAGGTGCATAGGCGGAGCCAAGATTTCAAGTTTATAGGTTCAGGATTCTAGTCGTTTTAAGTTACTAGGTTCTAACTTAATAATTTATACATATTCAATGGATTTTTTAAGACAAATACAGAGTTTGAACCAAAGCTATTGGGTTCGGCCGAAACCGCTGACGGCTTGTGTAGGTGGTGGTGTTAATTGTTGGTACTCGCTTGGGATTCTTAAGCAATTAATCCCGTTAACAAAGCCATTGATGATAAAACAAACAATAAGCAATGCAATGAAAACCTAAACAGAGCTAAAGCAAGTATATTTGAAGATGCAGGTTAGAATAACCATGAATGACATATTAATATACTCTGTTGAAAGCAATAGGCAAGGTTTCAAAATCTTGAAACAAACTTCTTCTGAGAGAGTGAGCATAGGTGTACTTGAAGAGAGTTGTACTCATAATCACGGAAAGGTATTGTAAACATAACATGCTGTCAAAGAGATTTGTTGCATGTGAAGAATGCGTAGAGAACCTCTATGAGATCAGCTCTTTATTAATGAAAAAAAACTGAGCCAAAGACGGCAGCTGAGAACATACCAAGTGAAGGACCCAACACATCTGATGAAAATAACCCCGAACCCAAACCATGAGCTAAAAGTAGCAGATGAAGCGAACAAATTAAGGGAAACCCAGGGATGTACTATATATACACATGCTAATTAACTGATAAATGACATTCCAGATTCTGATATCAAAATCCATCAAAGCTTACAGTTCTAAGAAGCTGAACCACATAACAAATACTAGTAGGTTTTTAAAATATCTTACTATAAAAAGGAAATCTGGTCATATAATACAGACAACTAACGAGGGTGCCTTGAATATGCTGCTTGGGACATTGGTGTCTTATTATATCAGGATGGTAGAATTGAATGTAGAATCCGCTGACCCTTTGAGATTCCTTCTTAGACAAGATGGTATACCGCCATGACTGCTTGTAGACTTTTCCTAGGTTCCAGATGGTGTACTGCGTCATTCTCGGTCGTGGCCACTTGCTTTTCACTGCGTTTTATTTCTTTATGGCCATTTTCTTATAGATATCTATTCCTGGTTATTAAAGTCTAGCGTAGCCTGACTGTACTTATAGAGTTAGGACACCTCTACCTCTGCGAACTGTAAATGCATGACACTCTTTCAGGACACCTCTACCTCTGTGAAGTGTAGGTTCAGTAAAAACGTATTTTCACTCATGCTACCACTAGGGGTGTTCATTGTTCGGCCTGAATCGGTTTTCTCCTCAAAAAGAAACCAAACTAAATAAGTTGGTTTTTCAAATATTAGAACCAAACCAGACCAATTAAGTCGGTTATTTTTCGATTCGGTTTATGTCGGGTTTTGTCGGTTTTTCGGTTTTTTCGGTTATTTGTCAGTTTTTTCTTAAATATAAGACATACACTACCAAACACATATTCCGGAGACCACATTTTCAACATAAAACTATCAAATCAATTGCTCTTTGAGAAATCTATTATTTACCAAGATATATTGATGATAATTGAATCAAATAGTGATGAATAATTTAAGGACGCAATTAAAAATATATTATTTTTAACACAAAATTGATTCTTACACTTAACAAAAGAAAACTACCATTCAAACTAGAATGTAAATGTAAAGAACTATACTAAAAGTGCAAACTATTTAACATTTACCATTAAATTTTTGAAACTTTATATAAAAATATACATATATATAGGTGTAATAATAAATTTAAAATAGCTACTCCTATTATCGGTTTGGTTCGGTTTTTTTTAGTTTTTTTCTGATTAAACCAAAACCAAATCAAATTTGATCGGTTTTTAAAATTCAAAACCAAAACCAAACCAAACCAAAAAGTATCGTTTTTTTGGTCGGTTTGATTTAGTTCGATTTTTCGAGTTTTTATGAACACCCCTAACTACCACAAATGTTTACACAATAACCAACAGGGAAAATAATGGTATCTAAAATAAATACTACAGGATAAGAAGAAATTGCTGCCTCGCGGTAGCAAGATAGAGCAGTGGAATAACTCAGTAGCATACAACGGTGATCTTCTTTCTTACCTGTACGTCACCATTAATAGTATGAGAATTTTCCTATTAAAAAGAGATAAGATATAAGACCATGTAGAAGCATTCATTTGTTTATTGTTCCACATTCTTGCTCTGCACAAGTTTCTTTTGAGATTTTTTCTTTTTGGTAATTAAAGTATTTTATTACCAAGTAACAATGTTTACAATTCTTATAATCTGCTATGAAAATCTCTAGCATACCTCCTATTGGACATGAAGCCCCAGCTAGGAGTTACCTATATATAACCATTACTTCTATTCCTTTACTGCTACTTCTTCCTCTAGTTTACTATAGGGTACCAATTCAATTTAGCCATTACTCAATCTAAACGGGAAAATATGGCGGCCCTGACATGTATTTCTTGGATGATTACTCGTAGTATAGCATCGCTTGTTCTCTTCCTCTTCTGAAATATCACATTGTTCATTTCTTGCCAAATGTGGTAGACTGTAGCTGCTAGGGTCATCCTACACACTGCTGCACCTGCACTTTTTCCTTTGCTTACCTGTTCCAGCCATGTCAATTCCTCCTGCCAAGCTTTCTTTGTTCTTTGTATACCTTGCCATTCCAGTAGTCGCTTTCATATCTCTCCTGATATCTCACAATCAAAGAATAGGTGTTGCACTGCCTCATTCTCTTTTTGGCATAGTGATCATGTTTGTTCTGCACTTATCCCCCATCTTGCTAGTCTTTCTTTAGTAGCAAGTCTTTGGTGTACTGCCAGCCTTAGTATGAATATCCACTTGGGTTGTCCCTGATTGTTGCATACTAATTTCCTCCATGTCATCTTTGAAAATTCTCCTTGCATGGCTTTGTATATTTGTTTGACAGAGCATTTTTCCATCTGGACATCTTCTTCTGAGAACCTTGCATCTGCAAAGTAGCTCCTTCCTCTGAATATCTTTTGGATGACCCATGATGCATTATTTGGTTCTGTAGTCCATACTGTGTTCCCCTTTATGTGGTAAGTATGTATCCACTGTACCCACAGTTTCTCATTTCTTATGCAAATATCCCATAGTAGCTTGCATATGGTTGCTTTGTTCCACATCTCCACATTGATAAATTTAGTCCCCCAGCTACCTTTGGTGCACACAGTTTGTCCCAGGCAATCAAGGCCTTCTTTGTTGGTTCAATATCTCCTGTCCATAAGAACCTCCTACATATTGCTTCTATGAATTGGATAATTTTCTTAGGCAAAATAAAATTCTGAGCACAGAATATTTGTATAGCAAATAGCACACTCTTTACTAGCACTGCTCTTCCTGCATATAAAAGAAATTTTGTGGTCCAACTTTGAATCCTGCTTAACATCTTCTCTATTAAGGGCTCACGTTGGATGGCAGACAGCCTCTTAGTGCTCAATGAGACACCCGGATATCTGAAAGGTAGTTCACCTTTTGTGTAGCCTAGTATGTCCATAATTTACTGCTGAAGCAGGTTGTTCACACTACCAAAATAAATGCAGCTTTTGTTCGGATTAGCAATTATACCTGAGGCTGCTAAAAAAATTTCAAAGTGCTGGTGTAGTATCTTGACTGATTGCATGTTTCCTCTACAGAATAAAAGTAAGGCAGAATGGCTTAAATGGCACCTATACTTGTCACACTTTGTCATGCCGGTCCCCAAACTTTACTTGTTTTCATTCAGACACTTTAACTTGATCAAAGCCTATATTTTAAGCCCCTCTGACCGTTGACCAAGCACATGTGGCAACAAAATGGTTGAGCTGGATAAAGTGGGTGTAATTCACGCGGACAACGAGCGTGCATATTAAAATTTTGAACAAGAAATAATTAAAATAAGAAGAAAAAAATTATTAAAATAAAAATGAAAAATAAATTAAAAAGATAAAGATAAAATAAGTCAAAAAAGAAAAAAAGCAAAAGAGATATCGTCTCTTTCAGTTCTTCCACGCAACCCACCCCATTTAATTCTTTTCCTATTAACCCCCCCCCCCCCCCGCACTCACCCCCCCCCCACCCGACAAACACCGCACCCCTCCCTTTCCTCTTCCCTTTTCGATTATTTCCCCCTGTATGCTTCTTCTTCCTTCCCCGCCCAACCCCTCCCCCCCAAAACAACCTCGGCTCTTCCCTTTTCGATTTTTTCCCCTGTATGCTACTTCTTCTTCTTCCCCACTCCCCCGCTCGTCCTTTCCAAAAAAAAAAACTCAATCCCTAGAGTTCCCTTAAACATCTCTGTATTCCTATGGTGTCATTTTTTACTACTCTTGAATCCTGAACAAGTCAAAAATATACTAAAGGGGCAGCGGGTATTAATTTTTGAGCTAAACGAATAATGGACCATCGAACTTCTTCTCCGCCACCTAACGCCTTCAGCCATGGAAATGGACCACCGAACTTCTTCTCCCACTTTTCGATCTAGAAAAAAAGATAATTTTTCCTCGGTTTCTTTTCTTTACATATTTTAATATTATTTCTACAATATAAAAAGTGAAGAATTGGAAGGGGAAAGGAGGAAGAACACGAAGAGAGAGAAACAAGATGGGCAGGAGAAAGAACGTGAGGGGAGAGAGAAATCAATGAGGGTGGGGATTAGGGAATTAATGTTTGAATTTTATTTTTTATTTTTTTATTTTAATTATTTTTAATCTACCATGTGACATTGCATCTACACATTGTTATTTTTGACGTGGCAACCAACGTGGAGGAGATTGTATTACACGCACTGGCAGCCTCCTGTCATAAGCATTTATTATACACGGTTTAAAGGAGTGTAAGGGTTCAATTGGCAAATTGTCAAGTTTGGGGATCGGCATGACAAAGTGGCATAAGTATAGGTGCCATTTAGGCTATTCTGCCTAAAAGTAAATCATCTACAAATCCCAACTGAACTAGATTGAGTCTGGCACACCTTTGATGGAATTTAAATTGTTTATTAACCTTTAGTGTCTTCAGTGACCTACTTAGGTACTCCATTGTTAATACACATAAGAACGTGGATAGTGGATCTCCCTGCCTTAGCCCTTTCCTTGCCTCAAATGGTACAGAAGGCTTACCATTGATTAGCACAAAATAGGATACAGTTATGATACAGGCCATTATCCAAGTCACAAACACTTCAGGGAAGCCCAATAGCCTCATCACTTGTTTAATGTATACCCATTCCACAGAGTCGTAGGCCTTCTGCATATCTATTTTGAGCATACATCTGGGGGGGAAATGTTCTTCCTTCCATAGCCTTTAACCAGCTCATGGCTCATAATGATGTTGTCTGTAATCAGTCTTCCAGGCACCAAGGTTGTTTGGCAATTATCTATTAATTCTGCCATCACATCATGAAGTCTTGCTGTGAGCACTTTAGAAATTATCTTGTAAAGGACTGTACAACATGAAATTGGCCTGAAGTCCTTGATGCTTATTGGATTCTGAACCTTTGGTATCAAGGTAATGGTGGTGCAATTGATAGCTTTACACATATCAGCACTTTTAAAGAACTCTTTAGCTACTGCAGTCACTTCCTCATCCACTATGTGCCATGTCTTCTTATAGAAGAAATAGTTATATCCATCACACCCTAGTGCCTTGTTTACATCAATGTCCATTATAGCTTGTTTCACTTCCTCTCATGTAACTGGTTTTATAAGTTGCAGTTGTTGCCTCCTATTTAAGATATGTCCATTCTGCATGAGCTCTAGGTAGACTACTGATAGTTGTGTTGCTGCAGTACCAAGCACACCCCTATAGAAGATTATAGTTTCTTCCTCCACTTCAGTTGGACTTTGTAGGATTTGCCCAGTGCTAGTGATTAGTCTGCCAATACTATTCCTTGCTTGCCTATTTTTCGTCCAAGCATGGAAGTATATTGTATTGAAAAAACCAAGTTTAAGCCACTAAATTCTAGATTTTTGTTTGAAAACACTCTCCTCAACCATCAGTCATTACTCCAATTATAACTTTGTAGCTTTTTCAAGGGCTATTGTCTCGATATCTTGGCCTGGGATATTCATTTGGGCTTGCATGCTTTCTAATCTTCCCCTTGCTGCTTGTATCTTACACCCTATACCACTAAACTCTTGTTTGTTCAGTTGTTTCAGGGCTCCTTTCAGTGTTTCGAGCTTGTTCCACACAGATAACATGACAGGTCCTCTTTTGCTACTCCTCCAACATTGCTTTACAGTTGCATCAAACTCATTTAGGCTTGTCAAGCAGTTGAGAAATTTGAAAGGTCTCATGCCTACATAGTTAGTGATATCAAACCCCACACTCAGAGGGTAATGATCAGAAAAACCTGGATTCATATTGGCTCCCTCCATGTAAGGCCACTGTTGTATCCATTCTGCATTTGCCAAGATTCTATCAATTCTACTATGGACATGGTTGTTAGACCATGTGTATTGTCTTCCCACAGTTTTCAGTTCATCTAATCCCGTATCCATTAAGAAGCTCTTAAAATCCTTTATCTCAATCTCCTGAACAGGATTGCCATTAATCATATCCTCACTAGCCAGGATAGTATTGAAGTCACCCATTATTAGGCTAGGGTTGTTTATTCCATGCATTGTCTCCTTTAAGTCTTCCCATAAGCTTTTATGATCTTGAATTGTGTGTTTGCCATAGACTGCATAATAGTTAAAATTGGTTCTATGCTGAATCATAGTTACCTTCCCCATTATAAATTGTTCATGAGTCTGGTCATCAAGTAATCCACCTGAGCTGGATCCCATGCTACCCATTGAATCTGCATTGCTTCTCTTCACTCTATGTTTTATAATGGCCATAAGTACCACTTTATTTACTCTACAAAATATTTTTTGTTCTTTTGCTTATATACTTTATTAACATTCCATGCTATAATGTTCATCATGATATGGATACTTGTTGTGCACCTCTAATCACGCCCAACTATGTCTTCTAATTGACAAAGTGGTCGTTGCAAATATAATACGGTTTTAAGTCCGGAGTCGAATCCTCAGGGAACTAACCTATCTATTAAAACTCTTGGCAATGCTATTATCAACTCAAACAATTTCCAGATGCAAGATTTTTATCAATAAAAGTTGGGTTTTTGTTTAACTACTTCAAATGATCTTAAAAATAACAATATGATAAATCAAAGATAATTCAATGGTAAAAAGGTCTAGGGTATTGATTTCCCCAGTTGCTAGTTTAAGTCTTAACTATTTTGCTATAATCTCGCCGTAATACTCTATGAGGATTATGAGCTATGGGTTATCGCAGTTGATATTGTAATTATCTCTCGATCAACTACGATAATTTACTAGAGCATTCTCTCGAACTACTCTAGCTGACAATTCGTGCAGCTCTGAATTATCCCACCAAAGTTTCGTTATCTCTAATCCAACTTTTATGTTCGAGTAATGAATCTCTTCAGTTACCCAAAAGTGATGTTGTTCAGCAGCAGTCTAACCTAATATTCTTTCTCAAGCAACATAAGGCAATTAGACACGATTAATAAAGGGCCCAATCAATTAATCACCATACAAAACGTAGTTGAACAATCGTATAATAAATTCGGCTCAATTATAACAAAATTGAGTCAAAACTTCATCCAACAGTTCGTTCCATCAACCCTAGATCAAATGTTTAGCTACTCATAACAAAGTAAGATAAAACTACAAAATTGTTCATAATGTGTAATTGCAATAAATAAAAGGAGATAGAAAAACTCTAATGTTGGTTGATCTTCTCACACTTGTTCTTGCCTCCAAAGTATTCTAAAAACAAGCTCGATACTTTCTTGGGTGAGCTTTTTGAGTTTATAAGGGTTTGTAATAAGTTTTTCCCGAGGTACACTTTGGTCTCACAAGTTCTGAGCACTGCACAGTTCACCACGACCGCGGTGAGAGCCAAACATTCTGCCTCGCATTTGTGGCCTGCCGCGGTCCCACCGTGGTCCACTGCGGTCGCGGTGGATTCAAACTCAGTCCACTTTTTGCTTCTTTCCGCTCGGGTGTTTCTTGATTGGACGTTTTCTTCACATTATTGACTCCAAAACACTCCATAGTTCCTCCTAACTTGGATTAGTCCCTGCGAAGCAAAAGAACACCAATTAGAGCATTTTGTTATCATTTAGCCTATAAAACAACAATAAAGCATGGTATAATTAGGGTGTAAATATCGTCTATGTAGCCTATTGGAAGCACCCCACACTTAAATCATTGCTAGTCCTCGAGCAATCCACCACACTCTATCAACGTTCCTTCTCTAAGCTTTCCCCTTAACGAATCACATCATGAACAATTCACCAAAGTTGCACCTAGTAGTGAACAACCTTTGCCTCAAAAGTCGAATCTCTCATGCCATGCAATATGCACACTTACTCAAACTACTCTATACAGAAGTCAAGACTTACCTTTCCTTCGTGAATCACATGCCCTCACATCACACAAGAGAGTAGTTCCACAATTAATGTTATTAAGAACAATTAGGAACTCAGATGGACAAAATTCGCTCACTCTCAAAAAGAACATTCACATGCCACAAAGATGCGCCATAGGCTTGCCCGTAGTGTACTACTCTACTAATCGAGCCTATTCAGTCTAAGATCAACTAGGACTTCACTTGGTTGTAATGTAGGCTAAGGGATGGGTAGGATATATTTGGATATAGTGACTAACCTCCCTAAGCACTTTGAATATAATCACATTAACCTTCCAAATCATACTTATGTCAACCAGACGTTCCACCACATTTTCTTTATAACATCTCATTCCTTTAGGTGCATTTGTATCAAGCTACCACTTATCAACTACTACATTTATTCTTTTTTTTTTTACGTGGCGCTTCTTCTTGTACTCTTCCAAAACTGCACCTTTCCTCTATTTCATTGGTTCCACTCAAAAACCAAACCACCACCCCACACTTTAACTTTTGCATATGTCAAGACCATTCAAGTGCTCATGGGAGGTAAAAGGGGTTCAAACAGATGGCTATTCAAACAATTGGGTAAGGTTCGCAATGTGGTTGCCAAAGAAACAGGCTTATAGGCTCAACGGGGTTAACTACGATGTATTACATTTAGGTGGGATTACTTTATATATCTGGCTTAACAAAGAAATGCCTATATCACTTCTAAGACTGAATAAAGCTACTATTTCGCTTTGCATACACCAGGGCAAGTTCTAGGCATCAAATGTAAAGCATAGAATACAGTACAACTCACACACACATGGCACATTACTCACTCCAGATTGGTTAATCAGGACACTCTCTTTTGAGTGTTCATGTCAGTTACAAACATACAAATTTAAGGCACTTTAGCAAGAGTTAACCACTGAGACTAGGCGCAACACTCTAGTGTTGACTGTGTTCAGGTGTATTAACGCCAAGGGTTTCTCTTTCAATTTCAGCTCGTAGCCCATCAATACTAACTAAAAGTAAGAAAAACAAAATAACAAAAACTACCTACACCCGGTTCAAGCTAAACCCTTGGAAAAGAACCGTGGCCCAAAGAAAAACCAAGGGGGAGTTACTACACTACCTAAAATAAAAAAATCTTTTTGGTCTTTTCTCTAGACTAACTTCCCTCAAGAAACTGTCTCAAATATCCGTCATCACGAAGAGTACTTATATTCTTTTTTTTATTTTTTAATTTTTTTTTTGTGCGACTAATGTCCCTCAAAAGACCTGTCGAAAGGTGTCCGTCTTCGGGCCAAGTCGAAGTTAACTATATGACCCTACGATACCAAATAATCAAAAAAAAAAAGCAACATCATACACAGTTATACAATCTTTTTACAACAACAACCATCCCCCACCCCACACCTAAAAATTTGGCATGTCCCCATATCAACAAATAATAAGCAGAGTAAGGTAAGGTGACTTCCGTGAAGCTCAATCTTGATCAGAGACGGTGCCAGGATTGAGGTGACATGCTCGTCCTAGCGCTCGAAGCCATCCCATAATCTTTTTCTCCGACTTGGCCTGTTGAGTGGCCAGAGTGTCAACTCTGGTGCCCAGGTCAGTGACAGAAGTGCTGAGGCCGGCCGTTTCCTGCTCTAGGGCTGTCAGGTGGGTACTTCGGCGGGGCTATGATGGGCCCGCCTCATCAGTTCTTGGAGGTGGTGGAACAGCAGCAATCTCAGCCACCTCGTCAGCTTCATCATCATCCTCAACCATCACCATCGGCTCTCTCCCAATTGTGATTTTGCTGGCCCTGAACGGGGTTTTCAATGGCAATTTCCCATCAACTCTGAGGTTTTCAGGGATTCTAGCAGCACGACACAACTTGGTGACCAGAGAAGGGAAGTAAAAACCTCTAAGTATCTCATGTGAGCGGATGAACATCTCATCATGAATGAGTTGAGCAACATCAAAATCCTGGTGGGTCATGAAACAGTAGATAGCTGCTACTCGTGGTTGATTGACATCAGTAGTATTGCTGGAGGGCAACAGCCGACTATTGATAATTGTGAGCCAACACTTAGCCTCCCAATTGAGAGACTGGGAGTTAAGTGTGATCTGGTGCTTTATCCATATGTTCTCTCTGTTTGGCATACATATTGTCTCAAGAAGACTTGCCCAATAGACACTATGTTGGCGATAAGTACGATAATTGTTGGTTTCCCCCATGAAAACTGGCAGCCGATACACCTTGCGGATGGCCTCGAGGGATGCATTTACCCGGTTATTGCATACTGTGACAACCCCATTCTCACGTTTGCCTCCTCCGGTTCCTCAAAGAAGATGTCCAGCTGACACCTCCTCAACTCAGCAAAGATATTCGGGCATTCCTCTTGCAAAGCTTCCCGCTTAATATGCACCTCCGGTAGCAATTTCTTTGACGCCTTTGCATTGTACTATCCTCCGCCGGTTTGGAGACAAACCTAGTGCGGTCAAACTGTGCCGCACTAGCTTGGCCCCGAGCTCTCGAGGAACTGCCCGGTCCACTAGCAGAGGACCCTGTTGTGCGTCTCTTTCTAGATGGTTTCATTGTACCTGTCAAATAGAGAATCTCCTATCAGTAAGGGTATGAGTCGTGTGAACCATGGGTGGTTACTCAGACTTCACCACAACCATGGTCACAGTAGCCCTTAGACTTTATTGGGGCAATTCCACAAACACCTTGTGGGCAAGACACTTTCTTGACACATATAGCCCATATGAATACATCAATGCTGCCCCCAAATCACAATTTACACTTCACCATTCCACCCACAACACTAATCTTACATACACAAGCACACACATCTCTACAACATTGTGCACACATTACTCTACAACATTGTGCATATAACTCATTAAAAAGCAAGAAAAGAATAAAACTAAAAGAAAAAAATTCAACTAGAGATACTACACAATTAAACATTGAAATAAGATAAAACTTAAACTAAAATACAACAGAAGAGGGAGAGAAGAGTGCCATACCTGGGGTGAGTTAAGAGTTAGAAGGATGGGGGTTGGGGAAGATGGGTGGTAATGTGGTAGAAGTGAAGAAGAAGAAGAAGAAGAGAGGAGGGGGTTGGGCGGGTGGTGTAGATATTAGTAGGGGGTTAAAAAAAGTATAAAATAAAAGAAGAAGAAAAGAAAGAAAAGAAAAAAAAATGAAAAAAAAAACTTACCTGGGTACGAACTCACCGCGGTCGACCGCGGTCCCACCGCAGCCGCGGTGGGTTAAACAAATCGAGGCAGAATACTCTCGCCTCACCGCAGTCCTACCGCGGTCCCACCGTGGTCGCGGTAGGTTGAGCACATTCGAGGCAGAATCATCGTCCTCTACCGCGGTCGCGGTGCGAGGATTTTTTCTTCTTCTTTTATTTTTTTAAGAAAATGAAAACAATAACATTCATGGGTTGCCTCCCACGCAACGCCTGATTTAACGTTGCGGTACGATGCAGGCTTGGGTCATCACTCCTCATTCGCGTACTGGGGCTCGTCCAACGTTATTATCTCTCTATCCCCTTTCTCTTCTGCCATTCCAAGGTAATGTTTCAACCTTTGCCCATTCACTGTAAACTTATTCGTCCCATCTTCTGATTCAATCTCAACAGCTCCACTTGAGAACATTTGCACCACTCTGAAGGGTCCTGACCATCGGGACTTCAACTTACCCGGAAACAATCTCAATCTTGAGTTGTATAACAACACTAGCTCTTCGGGTTTAAAGTTTCGGTTAACAATGTGCTTGTCATGCATTAGTTTCATTCGTTCTTTGTATAATCTAGCACTCCCGAATGCCTCGAACCTAAATTCCTCTAGCTCATGTAACCCAGTGACTCTGTTGGTGCATGTTGTCTCCATGTCCAAGTTCAACTGCCGCAATGCCCAAAGTGCTTTATGCTCGAGCTCTACCGGAAGCTGGCATGCCTTTCCAAACACCAACTTGTACGGTGACATACCAATTAGAGTTTTGAAGGCTGTGCGGTACGCCCACAATGCATCATCCAGCTTCTTTGCCCAATCGGTCCTTGTTGCATTCACTGTTTTTGTAAGGACGTTTTTAATCTCCCTGTTGGACACTTCAACTTGCCCGCTCGACTGTGGGTGGTATGGGGTGGTTACTTTATGAAGGACTTCATACTTTTCCAATAGTCGTGCTAACGCTCCATTGCAGAAATAGGTTCCGCCATCACTGAGTATAGCTCTCGGGGTGCCAAAACGTGTGAAAATGTTCTTCTTTAGAAAGCCTGTTACCCCTTTAACATCATTGGTTGGGAGAGCCACTGCTTCGACCCACTTGGAGACGTAGTCAACTGCTACCAATATGTACTTGTTACCATACGAGCTGACAAATGGCCCCATGAAGTCGATCCCCCACATGTCAAAAACCTCCACCTCTTGAATTGTGGTCATTGGCATCTCGTGTCGGCGAGATATGTTGCTTTTCCTTTGGCATTCATTGCAACTTTTGACCCAAGCATGGGCATCCTTGAGTTGGCCAATACAAACCCGACTCCAACACCTTAGCTGCTGCCCGAATTCCTCCAAAGTGTCCACCATATGGTGAAGCATGGCAAGCCTACAAAATAGAATGTTGATCTTTCTCGGGGATACACCGCCGAATCATGTTATCTACACATATTGTAAACAGTTGAGGTTCATCCCAATAATAAGACCGACAATCACGAAAGAACTTTTTCTTTTGAATTGAGGAGAGTTCATAAGGTACAATACCACTTGCTAAATAATTAGCTATATCAGCATACCACGGTGCCTCCTCCATTGTCATTGCTAGTAACTGTTCATCCGGGAATGTCTCTGTTATATCCTCAACATCTACCTTCTTTGCAGCTCTTTCCAACCTTGAGAGGTGGTCAGCTACTTGGTTCTCTGTCCTTTTTCTGTCACGGATCTGCAGATCGAATTCTTGTAACAGAAGAACCCAGCGAATCAAGCGTGGCTTTGACTCCTTCTTTTCTATCAGGTACCTAATTGCTGCATGGTCAATATAAACAATAACTTTCGAGCCAATCAAGTACGACCTGAATTTGTCGAATGCAAAAATGACAGCCAACATCTCCTTTTCCGTCACGGTGTAATTGAGTTGTGCACCGCTTAGCGTTCTGCTTGCATAGTAAATCGGGTGCATCAGTTTATCCTTTCGCTGCCCCAAGACTGCTCCTATAGCATAGTCACTTGCGTCGCATATGAGCTCGCTCACGGTTGCTCCCAGTTGGGTGCAACAATAATGGGTACAGTCACCAATCTCTTCTTCAGCTCTTCAAATGCCAACCTGCAATCATTAAAAAACACAAAGGGGTGATCCTTTTCAAGGAGTTTGCATAAAGGGTTAGCAATCTTAGAGAAATCTTTTATGAATCGCCTGTAGAACCCGGCATGCCCAAGGAAACTTCTCACTGCCTTGACTGAAGTAGGCGGTGGCAACTTCTCAATCACGTCAACCTTAGCATGGTCAACCTCGATTCCCTTACTGGACACTCGATGCCCCAAGACTATCCCTTCTTGTACTATAAAATGGCACTATTCCCAGTTCACCACTAAATTTGTCTCCACACATCTTCTGAGCACTCTTCTTAAGTTGTGAAGACAGTCCTCGAATGAACCCCCCACCACGTAGAAATCATCCATAAATACCTCCATAATGTCCTCCACCATGTCCGTGAAAATGGCTAACATGCACCAATCAAATGTCGACGGTGCATTGCAAAGCCCAAAGGGCATTCTCCGAAAGGCAAAGATGCCATACGGACAAGTGAATGGTGTTTTCTCTCTGTCTTCGGGGGCTATTGAGATCTGATTGTACCCCGAATATCCATCCAAGAAACAGAACTGAGATCGCCCAGCCAACCTGTCTAGCATTTGGTCAATGAACGGCAGGGGAAAATGGTCCTTCCGGGTGGCTATGTTCAATTTCTGGTAATCCATGCAAATCCGCCATCCCGTGACTGTACGAGTCAAGATCAACTCGTTATTCTCATTTTGCACGATTCATTCCTCCCTTTTTCGGTACACACTGAACAGGGATGACCCAATTGCTGTCTGAGATGGGGAAGATGATACTCGCATCTAACCATTTGATCACTTCCTTCTTCACCACATCTTTCATATTTGGGTCCAGCCTTCATTGATGTTCTCTGGAAGGTTTGTGCCCTTCTTCCAAGAGAATCTTGTGCATACAAAAAGCTGGGTTGATACCCTTTATGTCTGCCATGGTCCAACCAATGGCAGTCTTACATTCCTGTAGCACCTGTAAGAGTTTCTCTACCTGCACATCCAGAAAACCGGATGATATAATAACATGCAAAGTAGAATCAGGCCCTAAGAAAATGTACCTGAAGTGAGCTGGGAGCGGTTTCAGCTCCAGTTTGGGTGGTTCCTCTACTGATGGTTTTGCTGGCGGTGTAGCCCTCTTTTCTAACTCAAGGGACTCGAACTGAGGTTCCCTCTTCCAGAATCCTTGGCCTTCGAGTGCCATGACCCACTCTGCCAACCCTTCACCATCCATCTCTTCTAAATTTGTCAGGCAGGCCTCCAATGGATCTTTAGCAGTCAGGGTCACATCATCTTCATGCAGGATCACATCCACTGCCTCCACTAGGGAGCAATTAGCATATTCACTGGGTCTCCTCATGGATTGCTGAACATTTTTTTTTTTGGTGAAAGAGAGATATTCTTATTAATCACCAACCCAAAATTCAAATGTACAGACTGTTCTCCTTGTAGATCCTACTCCTCACTTCAAAGCTATTCTATTACATCAATTTTCTATTCTTCTATTTCTATTCTATTTACATTAGCTTGTGTATCCATGCTTTTTGTCTTTGTGATGTTGCCTTCTTTCCCAGGATTTCCTGCATGACCAGCCTGCATTCCTCTTTCACAGTCTGTATCAGCTTCTGGGGTCGTTGGACTTTGAGATTCCACAGCGCATCATTTCTTGCTTTCCAAATGTGGTACATTGTAGCTGCTAAGATAGAACTGGTGATGTTTCTGTAAGCTTTGCCTCTTGAATTTCTTGTCATTCTTCTCCATAATCCTTCTAGCTTGTACTGCTGCACTCCAATTTGTAGCCATTTCAGTATCTCACTCAAGCATGTCCTTGAATAGTCACATTCAAAGAATAGTTGCTCAGTTGTTTCTATTCCTGCCTCACATATAGCACATTGTGTTTCCTTGCATATCCCTAGTTTGGCCAGTCTTTCTCTTGTCTGAAGTCTCTTGTGCATAGCTAACCAGCAGATGAAGCTATGCTTTGGGATGTTGTTTCTACTCCATATCCATCTGCTACTTGCCCATCTTTCCCTTGTCCCTTGTTTCCATGTGTAGCAATTTTCACTGTATATTTTCCTTTGTTTGCCAACCACTTCTGCTGATCAAATCCTTCAGCAAATTGATCCTTGATGGAACAGATTTTCCTCCAGTACCAACTGCAGTCCTGTGGTGGTTTGTATTGCCACCAATCCTTCTTCTTCAAATATATGTGATCAACCCATTGTACCCACAGGCTATCAGCTTTATTTGCTATATTCCATACATACTTGGCTATGGCCGCTTGGTTCCAAGTTTCACAGTCTATAATCCCCAGTCCACCCTCTATTTTGGGCCTGCATATGAGTTCCCAAGCAATCAGTGGCACCCTATTTGTGTTTGTTTTCCCATCCCATAAGAAGTTCCTGCATATAGCTGTGATGTTCTTTGTTATCTTCTTTCGGAGTATGAAGATAGAGGACCAATAAGTGTGAATGTTCATATTCAATGCTGAACATTGAATATGACTTCTTCATAGTTCAACCTCATTTTTAATTCCCCAGTTTAACAATTGATCAGTGCTCTCCAGTGGCTAAGAATAGCCTCCCTAAAATGATAGGTATCTCTCATCTACCTGGCAGTCCAGAATAACAAAGTCTGCAGGGAATACAAACTTCCCCACTTGTACCAACACATCATCAAGAATCCCTGTCAGCCTTTTAACCGTGCGGTCAGCCAGTTGCAAAAGCATCAAAGTCGGTCTAGCTCTGCCAATGCCCAGTTTGGTATATATGGCCAGCGGCATCAAGTTTATGATGGCTCCTAAGTCACATAATGCCTTTGCAAAAGCATAACTCCCAATAGTGCATGGAATAGTAAAGCTACCTAGGTCAGACATCTTTTGAGCCATGGGTCTTATCACTACTACACTGCATGTCTTTGTCAGAGTTACTGTGGATAGGTCCTGAAAATCAAACTTTTGTGACATTAGGTCTTTCATCATCTTTGCATAGCCTGGCATCTCCCTCAAAGCATCCATCAGAGGAATATTCAATTGAATTTGACGTAGCATCTCCATGAATTTCCTGTATTGATCTTCCTTCTTTTGTTTTGCCAGTCTCTGAGGGAACGGTGCAGCTATCACCCATTTTGCACTGATTGCTGGCTTCTCTCTGTTAGCGTTCTGTGGCACAAGAGGTACCACCTGTTCTGCAGCTTGTTCACTCTCTTTAGCCTTACCCTTATCATCCTGAACCTGTTCAACCACCACTTCAGTAAGTTCTACTGATTCATCTACCTCCAATGGAACTGAAGTGGCTGGCGTAGTCTCTTTGCTGGATTGTGCAACTTCTTGCTCCCTGTCTAAATATCTCCCATTCCGGAGACTTACTGCCATCAGCTGATTCGGGTTTTGCTCCTTGGGGTTAATGTTCGTGTCTGCTGGCAATGTTCCCTGGGGGCGGTTGTTTAAGGCCATAGACAGCTGCCCCAATTGAGTTTCAATGTTCTTTATCGCTGAGTCATGCACTGCCAACTTTTCCTGCATCTTACCATTTGTTCCAATGAGTTGTTGAAGCATACCCCTGATCTCTACCATGTTGTTATCTTGTTGCTGAGGAGGTGGCTAATATGCCAACTGTAACTGGTTCTACTGTGGATAGCCCTGTTGTCTCTGATATGGCACCACTTGGCCTTGGGGATGCATACCTCCAGGTTGTGGCATGTTTGGTCTATACTGCTGATTTGGTGCCGGTCTCCACTGTTGTCCTCCTTGTCTCTGACCCCCAAAGTTGTTGACATAATTCATATCCTCTC
This sequence comes from Nicotiana attenuata, assembly GCF_001879085.1. Taxonomy (NCBI): domain Eukaryota; kingdom Viridiplantae; phylum Streptophyta; class Magnoliopsida; order Solanales; family Solanaceae; genus Nicotiana; species Nicotiana attenuata. Next base: position 38,188 of record NW_017672665.1, read on the forward strand.
TTAACCCTTGGTTGTCACCTTCTGTACTCCATGAACACACATAAGACTAATTAACACAGGGTGTACATAGTCCTCCATTTGTTGTGTCAACAATATGCACTTGCTTTGTACCCATCTCATCAATCTTCTTTGTCAATATACTCATCTGAGTCATGAGTGTGGCTATGTTCTCTGCATGCGAATTATTTGGGTCAAGAGGAACTGAATGCACTATTGGTCCCAGTGTTGTACCTCTCGTCATCCACCCCGAATTCTGCGACATCTTGTCAAGAAGGATTTTGCACTCGGTGAATGTCTTACTCAAAAATGCACCCCCAGCTGAAGCATCTACATCGGCCTTTAGATTGTCAACTAACCCCATGTAGAATCTCTGGCCGAGCATCTGGTCTGGAATACCATGGTGGGGACACTTCACTAACATCCCTTTGAATCTTTCCCAAGTTCCCTGCAAGGTCTCAGTAGGCTGCTGCTTGTACTGCAGTATCTCATCAATCTGTTTTGCAGTCTTGTTGGGCGGGTAAAACTTATTCAGGAACTACTTGACTAATTCCTCCCAGGTGAAATTTATTGGGAGCGAATTCAGCCAAGTCTGAGCTTTCCCAATCACAGAGAACGGGAACAGTAACAGCTGGATAGCTTCTGTGGTCACATTCGGCTGCCTTTGAGTCACACAAATCGACAGAAAAATTTTCAAGTGTTGTTGAGGGTCTTCAATGTGTGACCCGGAGAACAATCCCTTATTCTGCAGAAGATGCAGCATGTTGTTAGTGATCTGGAATGTCTCCGCTTGTATTGGGGGCACACCAATGGCAGTGGCCAGGTTGTCAGCTGTTAGTTGTGCCCAATCATAAAGTGCAGCTTCTGTCACAAGAGGTGCCACCACTCTGACGTTTGGGTCAGCTGGCTCTTCCTTGATGTTTCCGTTGACGTTATCTACGTCTCCCATGTCAGTTTCAAGTTGGTGTGTTTGTTGTGATTGTTTGTGCTTCTTGTTGGCACGGTTCAATGCCCTAAATGTTTTCTCGGGGTCGGAGAGTTCTTCAAGCAGTTCTCCAGTCCTCGAAGAATTCCTAGGCATACACCTGAATCCCACAAGAGTTCAAACGTGAGAATTTCAATGGAAAAAATTGTTTAACACCTTATAAATTTGATCTAAACTAATAATTCCAGCACTACTTCTAAGTTATAATAAATAACACCGTTAATTCCCCGGCAACGGTGCCAAAATTTGATCACGCCCAACTATGTCTTCTAAAAGACAAAGCGGTCGTTGCAAATATAATTCGGTTTTAAGTCCGGAGTCGAATCCTCAGGTAACTAATCTATCTATTACTACTCTTGGCAATGCTATTATCAACTCAAACAATTTCCATATGCAAGATTTTTATCAATAAAAGTTGGGTTTTTGTTTAACTACTTCAAATGATCTTAAAAATAACAATATGCTAAATCAAATATAATTCAATGGTAAAAAGATCTAGGGTATTGATTTCCCCAGTTGCTAGTTTAAGTCTAAACTCTTTTGCATTAATCTCGCCGTAATACTCTATGAGGATTATGAGCTATGGGTTATCGTAATTATCTCTCGATCAACTACGATAATTTACTAGAGCATTCTCCCGAACTACTCTAGCCGAAAATTTGTGCAGCTCTGAATTATCCCACCAAAATTTAGTTATCTCTAATCCCATTTTTAAGTTCGAGTAATGAATCTCTTCAATTACCCAAAAGTGGTGTTGTTCAACAGCAGTCTAACCTAATATTCTTTCTCAAGCAACATAAGGTAATTAGACACGATTAATCAAGGGCCCATTCAATTAATCACCATACAAAACGTAGTTGAACAATCATATAATAAATCTGACTCTATTATAACAAAATTGAGTCAAAACTTCATCCAACAGTTGGTTCCATCAACCCTAGATCAAATATTTAGCTACTCATAACAAAGCAAGATAAAAATACAAAATTGTTCATAATGTGTGATTGCAACAAATAAAAGGAGATAGAAAAACTCTAATGTTGGTTGATCTTCTCACACTTGTTCTTGCCTCCAAAGTATTTTAAAAACAAGCTTGATACTTTCTTGGGCGAGCTTTTTGATTTTATAAGGGTTTGGAATAAGTTTTTCCCGAGTTACACTTTGGTCCCACAAGTTCTGGGCACTGCACAGTTCACCGCGGCCGCGGCGCGACCGCGGTGAGAGCCAAACATTCTGCCTCGCGTTTGTGGCCTGCCGCAGTCCCACCGCGGTCCAACGCGGTCACGGTGGATTCAAACCTAGTCCACTTTTTGCTTCTTTCCACTCGGGTGCTTCTTGATTGGACGTTTTCTTCACATTATTGACTCCAAAATACTCCATAGTTCCTCCTAACTTGGATTAGTCCCTACGAAGCAAAAGAACACAAATTAGAGCATTTTGTTATCATTTAGCCTATAAAATAATAATAAAGCATGGTATAATTAGGGTGTAAATATCGTCTATGTAGCCTATTATCAACCTCCTTCCCTATCATTCATGTTCTGCTGCTCCCTCATACCTTGGGCTTCAGATAGTTGTACTATCTTCTGTGCTATATCAACTAGCGCTTTGAAAGCATTGCCAATGTCCACTTCTTTCTCCTTTGTAACTTCTGTATTCTTCTACGTAGCAGATTTTCCTCGAGCAATTTTCCATTGTGGTTCAACTTCCTGTTGGTTCAGCTGTTCATTTCCTGCTAAATCCATCTGATCAATGAATCTACCTTGAGCATCAATTTTGTCTACAGCAGGGTCTAGAGCTCTAACTATTTTCCATTCCTGCTTCTGCTTTATTTCCATGCTTTTCTATATCACTCCTTCCTGTTTCTTCTTCTTTTGATTCTCGCACGAATGGCCTAATTGGCAGCATGTCTGGCAGTACTGTGGTTTCCAGTCAAATTGAACCATTTGTTCAATCACCTTGCCTCTAGGATCATACATTTTGATCTTCTCTGGCAGTGGCCTTGTGACATCCATTTCAATCAGGACCCTTGCATAAGAGACTCTCTCAGCCACTGTGGTACAAGCATCAGCATACAATGACTTTCCCAAACCACTTCCAATTTTACTTAGGGCATGTTTGCTCCAGTAGTTGAGTGGAAGTTTTGGGAAGTTGACCCATAGGGGAATGGTTTTCAGCACTTCTTCATTAAAATTAAAGTTTTCCGACCATGGTCTAATTATAATTGGCCTACTATTAATTGTATAAGGCCCATTCAGCATCACATCCTCCCTCTCTTCACTATTGTTTAACTATGAAATACCCATCAATGGAAGAGTACCTTAGGTTTATGAACATTTATCCACTTATTAGCTATGAATCTCTCAATGGCCCCAATAGATGGTGTATTCCCCACCACATAGAGAATAACTGCTCGATTCCACTTTTGGTTCTCTTCTTCAATGTTCTCTTCCATGAATTGTACCACTACTTCACCATCTTTCATCACTGGGGGTATGTAGGTTAGATTCATACCTTTTGCTGCCAATTTATTCTCCTGGAATAGCCTTGCCCATGATCTTCCCGTCTCCACAGCTTGTTCGATTTTTTTGGCTGGATCTTCTTCTGGTTATCAATCTCTACATTTCTCTGTTCCTTAGGTGGACTTGCATGTAATGTTCCATTGGTCTGCGCTTTGCTCGAGCTTGGCTGCTAACTTGTAATCAGTGCTTTAGCAATTCCTTTCCCAGAGTTCACCACAGGTGTCAATTGATTGCTTGAACTCACCGGCGTTACCATTTTAACTCGATCGCTGCCCTGATCTGGCCAATTTGGGTCACTATCGCTGTCTTGGTCCTAATCTTCCTCTTGCATTTTCTCTTTTTCTCTAGTAGTTCGTTTCCCTTGCTCGCGTGTGATGATGTCCGTTAGTTTCCTTTCTACGACTGGCGTTTTGCTGGTGTTCTTCTTTGCACTTCCTCTTCCTCCCATTTCCGGTGATGGCGTAGGTTAACTATTCACCTCACGTGCGCTGAGAGAGAGAGAAAGTTTAAAAAAGTAAAAACAAAGTTTTATTTACCTCATATAAGTGATGGGTTTGCATATTGCTTCTCCTGAATGAACACAAGTTTATATTTTCTTTTTTGATATCACAAGTTTATATATAAACTTATATAAGCACTCGTGATTGTACAATGATTTTTTTTTATCAATCTTCACTTCTTTTTCCTTCATTCTACTTCTGTGTTTCTCTGTTGAAAATTTCTACTTCAAAATCAATATGAACATCGCCGTTTCTAACAAGGATCTCCTGTGCCCACGAGTGGCCTTGTTGTGGAAGTTTCATACCTTTCTCACACGAACACCACAGAGACTCATTTCCAGTTGGTTCTCCAAGTTCTGTAAATCTTTGACGCTCAGACCAGAAAGCTCTTCACCCATCATTTGTCTAGAGTTGATAAATCAACTGTACATTAAGAAACATGCTACTTCAACAGAAAAAAGTGATACTTGACTGATATAACCTAGATATATATTCATCTCATTTCTAACAATTGTGTCTTCCCACTTCTTATATCTATACCATTTGAGATGGTTTTATTATTGAATTTTCATTCCCCTACATTGAGCGGTTTTCTGAGTTTATATAGTGTAAACACCTCTATAGAATCCTTCAGTAAATTGCATGATTCACGCGGTATATTGAGCAAAATGTAGTATTCTTTAGAAGAGCATGCTAAGCCTCATTTTCAAAAAAAAAGTCTTCTAATCATAAGAGAGACTGAATGTTGCTTGATACTTTAACGCCTTGATGTGAGGGATGATAGTAAAGACATTATTGGGATATTACTGTTGTAACTTATACTAAAATTCAGCGAAATTAACTTATTTCTTCCAACAAGAAATACGACAACGAAAGACTAGCAGTAAATATCTTTTTGGCTTGAATTTTTTTTTGTTCCGCTATCTACCGAAATTTCTACGTGTTTGACTAATCAGATTAAATAGAAACAAAGTTATTTTTTTTGGATGGGTGAAAATAGAACGATAAATAAATAGAAAATGTTACTGCCTGTCCCATTACAGACATGGGATCCAAAGAATTATTCAAAGTGCTATCTTGAGATGAGTTTAATATAGTTATGTTACTCTCTTTTCATCCCTCGCTAATTGAGCTTCTCAAACTATATATCAAATAACAATAAACTGATACAACTCATAGAAATTTATCCATTCTTTTTATAAAATAATATGAGTTTGGGCCTGGGCTCAGCACATGCAGGCCTTTCTACACTACTACTAAATAAGGGGTGATTTTTAAAAATAGCCAGATTTACAACTGGTCGTTCAAAAATAGCCCAATTTCAAAAGTAATCGAAATTTAGCCACTTTTTATGTAAAAATAAATCTGAGCGAAAACACTGTTCAAAACCCGGAAAATACTCCAGTATACTATGCTGGAGTTCCAGCATAAGTATACTTGAACTCCAGCATATTATACTGGAGTTCAGGATAGTATGCTGGAACTCCAGCATAATATGATGGAGTTCTTATGATGGAGTTCCAGCATAAATACACTAGAACTCCAGCATAATATACTGGAGTTCCAGCAGGTATAATGGTCCAGTATAATATACTGGAGTTTGGAGCATCAGTGCTCCAGTCTCCAGTATATTATACTGGAGCCAGCAAAGTATACCGGTCCAGCATAATATGCTGGAGTTCATACACAAGTGCACCGAAACTCCAGTATATTATGCTGGACCGGTCTCTATTGCAGCAAAATGGTGGCTATTTTTCATTGACTTGGTAAAAGCTGGCTATTTTTGATTGACCAGTCCGAAAACTGGCTATACCGTGAAATTTTGGCCTAAATAAGTGACAGTTGAAGAGTTTTTGTCGTACTCATAGAGGGCAACTTGGACCTTGCAAGACTTTTAAGGACCATGTTTAGTTGTCAATCATATTGATTTTTCTTTTCATTCTAACGAAAACACTAACATTGCAAATTGAAAGAAACGCATATTGAACTTTGGTCAGCCTTCACAGAACTAGAATTTTGAGGACATTTTATAGCCACGTATTTGTCACTACTCAAATTTGGGGCCGCAACTGGCACCTAAGAGCTACTACCCATTTCGCGAACCATTACCATTTTAAGGTTAAGCTCGCACTTTAATAGCCAAGATAGAAGCATTACATAGATATAGTCAAATCTCAAATACAGCATAAGTCTAATATACGGTTGCGACTGGAAGCCCCCATAAACCCAAAACAAAGTCATGGAGCATCTAATGTAAATCTGAATACAAAAGTTCAGGGTCGAAGCCCAAAATGAAAGACATAAAAGTAAGGATAGTCAAAATCCACCACCACGTACGAGTAGATGCGGTTGGCTCACCTCAATTGGAATCAGCTACCGTCTCTAACAAGATCAGACTGAATCTATTGCGATACCAGTAAAAGGATTTGCACAAAGTAGTAAATAATATTTTTGGTGAGCTAAAGTCCAGTAAGATTACTGACTCGCTCTCCCCCGTTGTTGTACCAAGTCTTTTAAATATCATGCATGTGTGTATATAATATAACATAGGTAATCTCAATCAAGCATAGCATGTGCAACAAATCATAAACGGGTAAATAAGTCACACCACAACTCACGCACACTAACCCCTTAGGACGACTAGATCAACTCATGCACAATAAGCCCTTGTGGATAGTGTCCACTTGACCAACCAACGTACACTAGATCCTCGTAAATATATTCATTAGACCAACTCGCGCACACTAAGTCCCGATGGATATAGGATCCACTAAACCAACTCATAGGCCCTCGCGAAATAGGACAGCTAGACCAAACAACAATATACTATTATGCCATTATCACAACCGAGCACCAGTGTAAGTCAAATAATATTATTTGATATAAAAACAGTCATAATATTCAACACGTATGTCAACGAGATGGTAATAATCGTGCTCACAATCAATACAAGAAAGTATATATGATATGCTTAGTAATGAAAATAAATAATAAAGCATGCTTTGGTATCTCAAAAGTATGACGAGTAAGTCATAAGATGCATAACGGTCTATCGAAAAGATATAATGACCTAGTTACTTAAAGGGGGAAGTGCACAGTTAGCCACTAATAACATACGTATTTACTTTTAAGCCACTAATTAAAATGTCTTTAGTCTTTAGCCACTGCTTTAATAAACTTCAACTGTCCAGACGAAAATACCCTTCTGCTCATGTCCTTAACTTTTGAACTTAACTTCAGGACTACATGTCCTTAACTTTTGAACTTGTAACTCTAAGTTCAGGACTTCAGGACTACATGTCTTTAACTTTTATACTTAACTTCAAGACTTCAGGACTACATGTCCTTAACTTTTGAACTTGTAACTTAGTTCAGGACCAAGTGTCCTTAACTTTTAAACTTGTAATTCTAAGTTCAGGACCTATTGTCCTTAACTTTTGAACTTGAAACTCAAACTTCAGGACCAAGTGTCCTTAACTTTTGAACTTGTAACTGTAAGTTAAGGACTGCGTGTCCTTAACATTTGAACTCATATGTAAGATTATCATGTTCAAGATTCCTGGTATGAATTAAAGTTTATGCTTACATGTGGTATCAAGAGCCTTGATTGTTTGAACTGTTAATCTTTGTTTACTCGTATAATATGAACGAAATCACCGTGGCTTTGATTGAAAAAAAAAAACTCTTCATCAAATCTGCAAGAACATTAATATTCATGTTTTCTCTTTTCTCCAAATTTAGAGCCTTTGTCTGTGTCATTATTTATATTAGTTGATGTTGTTGATGATACAACGAAAGAATAGTAGCTACTAAAAAATTAAAATAATAATTTTAGAGCTTATTTCTCCCAAACTGTTTTGACATAACGAGGACGCTTCAGGCTGCGTCAGTCACAACGCAAGTATGTAATAGGTTTGGGAACAAAAGCAATGGAAGAAAGGGTAAAAATGTCTTCTCATATTAATTTTAATAGAGTAGTGGCTATTTTTGCTCAACATTAGAATTGCTAGATAAAAAATAAATACCACCTTAAATAGTGGCTACCACACGCCATTTATACTTACTTAAATACTCATTTTAGGGGTTCAACATGTTATTTCGATAATATTTAAGGCACACTCGAAGTAGGGCTACTCCAGTGTTCTTAGTGGTCTTTTACTCTGTCAATTACATTTTAGGGAAAAGGGTCAACAATGTCCCTTTACTATGCGAAAAGGATCACTTATGCTCTCTGTTATATTATTGGTCTAACATTACCCCAGACGTTATTAAACTGGCGCAAAAACATCCCTACTCCATTAGGGTCCTCCACCATAGCCAACATCATCCTACATGACCTGACATTTCGCTGAAGTGAGCACCACGTGGCATGCCACCTCACTGCTCCAATCTCTCATTTTACCCCCTCCCTCCACTTCTTTTTCTACTACCATCTCCTCCTTCATCCAACATCTCTTTAATATAAATCCCAACAGTTTTAGGGTGAATGAGCCTCCCTACTACTTAAGATTCGATTTCAATCATATTCCCCATCCTCGCGCGAAATAATTAACATTTATTAGCATATTTTGTAAAACCAGCTATTTAAATATTGAATGGGCTTCAAAAAATCAAATAAATCAAAAAGCTATCATTAAAACACACTAAGATCGTAGCTAATGCAGAGTCATCCGAGAAAGCAGCATATTCAAAAGCCATTACTTGGGAACCTCAGTTTCACGAAGCAAAAACAACATATCCTGGTTAAAAGTTGAAACATATTTGTAGACAGCGCAATTGCATAGACAAGCCAAGATATAAGCCTCAAATTCCTTTTAAAATAGAGAAATGTGTCTAATTTATAAATAAGAAAATTTGTGGAATGCACTTTACCAATTGCAAACGGTACTTTATGGACGCAATTATATTTAGCACATACATGAGTTTCAAAGGAAAACGTACATGCGGGTTTCTCCAAGCATCAGATACCCAAATCGTTCTCAAGAGTTGAGATTGTATTTTGGTTCAATTTACAAAAAATAATAATTTTGACGTTATGAGTAATCATTGCTACATTGCAGTACACACTCTAGGTCCAACAATTTTAGTTTTGCTGAGGGGGGAGATGGTGGTGGGAGAAGAGGGGGGAGGGTGCTGAGGTGGAATGTGACGTGGCGTTCATCCTAGTGAAGGGTCAGGCCACGTGGGATGGTGTTGGCCTGGGAGAAGGGTCCTAACAGAGGAGGGGTATTTTTGGACCAGTTCTCTAATGTTGGGGTAATAGTCAGGGGCGGATCTACCTTATGAGGTCGGGGTGTCACGCCACCCGCTCGCTTCGCTAAAAGTTTTACTATGTATGTATTATCTATGAAATACCGGATATGTTAAAGCGATGGCACCCAGAAATAGCAAAGTGGGTGCCAGTGGTTCAGTGTCCCAGCTGAAAGCTGTCATTCACCTCATGAGTGCGGGATCGATTCCCTACAGGAGCGTTATTCTTCATTGTTTTTCTCCTTTTTCCTGGTTTTCCTTTATTTTCAGTTGGGCCCCAGCCTCACCTCTTTTTCCTTTTCTTTTTTCTCCGTTTTCTTTTCCTCTTTTTTCTTCCTCTTATTTGCTAAGTTTCTCTCTTCTTCTTTATTTTTTAAACTTTGGTATAGCAGTTTTTATTTTGTTTCTACTTTCTATTATTATACCTTAATTCATGAACAATTTTTATCAAGTTAGTTAGCATATAATGTCTTCTTCTTTTTTATGACACAATATTAATTTAAATATTGGAATATAATTGGAACCGTCTTTTCTATTGGCTTTTGAAAAAAATAACTTGATTAATAGTCATTTCGAGTTAATTATTATAGGTTGAACGTTGAAGGTTTCGCTTTAAACATATTATCATATAAGTCGACAATTAACATGTAAAAAATAACACAAGAACGATAAAGGTAAATTAATATAGTCAAACAAAGAATATGTAGTATTAAGCTATTCTTTAAGCAAAAAATTTGATTGCAGACACTCTTTCATGAATAAAAATGAACCTAAATCAAACTTATTTGCTTTGTGAATGAAAGACCTATTCGAGTTAACCATAAACTAACCGAACCGACCCTTCCTTCCAATTTGGTCATGTATCTAGTTATAGGTAATACTTAGGGGCGTACGCATCAATTTTTATAAATGGTGTCAACATATGAAGAAGTGAACAAATGAATAAATAACTATAGTGACAACGTCAATTTTTGTGTTTATATCCAATATTTTTATTTTATTTATTATTTATATATTATATATTTAGTAAAAGATTTTGGGGAAGCGATGTCATGTGACACCGCTTGGTGTCATGTATATTCGCCCCTGGATATATTATATGCATAAAGTAGTGGCACCCGCAACCTCCGATTCCTGGATCCGCCTCTGGTAATAATGGACCGGAGGATATAAATCATTATTTTCGCAAATTAAAAGGGTATTTTTAACCCTTTTCCCTTATTTTGCTCTGAGCTTTTACCTTTTTCAAAAGAAGTTATACACAATCTTATCTTTTAAAAACATCATGTCCGTTGGTCGGGTATGAAATTAGTTGTTGCATTACTAAAAGGTCAGTCATGTAATCATGTTATACTTTTTTCAAAAGCTCCGTAACGTCCCTCATGTGTTTCTATGCTCTGCTTTGAGACTTGCAGCTCCTGTCATCGGTAAGTTTATCTCCTCTGTTACATTCTTCTTTCTTGTGGATTTTTTTTTGATTTATGAAAATCCTCCAAAGAAAGGTAAAAGAAGAGAAAGATCAGAAATATGTCATTCTCTTGTTCCACATCTCTAATATGTATTCATATGCACCTTTAGCGAAAACTTTGAATACTTTTAGATTGGTTTACCATGTTTTGAGAGAAGAATTTAGCGAAACTTTCCATTTTATCTTATTTACATGATCGTAACCTGTCTTTTATTGCAGGATGCAGCCTATACTCCTGGATAAATAAATGCAAAGGTGTGCTTAAACTTCAAAATCCAAATATATAGCTCTTTTTTTTCTTCTTATCTTTTCAGAGGGGACCTGTAGACTGGACTTAAATAGTGATACAGTTGACTGTTACTTCGCTAGGATACATAATTTTAACCGTCTCCATCCTTGTATCTTGGTGATTCTGGAACTCAAAACATTTCCGTTAAGTTGACAGGAATTGAACTTAAAAAAAACTTGGTTTGACAAATCTCATTTTGCACAAAGTTCTCCCTTTAATTACTTCCTTCAAGAAAAGGCTATGCCTGTATATTTTCTATGATGCCCAAGAAAATTGAAGAATAACAACTTGTTGGGAATATAACCCCTACAGAAATAATATTCGCGGTAATAAAAGCGGAATAATAATGTAGCACCGAGATACGGTTATTAACAAGAATAAAAGAGTAACAACGATACCAAGATTTTTACGTGGAAAACTCTTTTGAATAAGGGAAAAAACCACGGCCCCGAGAGAAGCAACTGATATCACTATAGCAAGAAATTTTACACTTTGTAGGTCCGAGTAATATACTCCAAAGACCACTGCAACACTCAAATGAAATAACCCTCTTTTGATGTTCCCACCACACTACAATATCCCTCACTCTCTATTTTTCCCACAGACTATTTTCTTATACCGTATATGTGAAACCTCACTCTTTCTTTCTAACTCTCAGATATAGTTTTCCTCTGAGATTGGTGTGTAGAAATGAGAGCGAAGCTTTCTTTTTATAGTCGAAGCTTCACTCTCTCAAGCCTGCTATATTTGACATTTTTCCTTCCTACAGATTTAATAATCTCATAAGTGCCTACCATATTTGACACTTTTCCTTTCTGCAGATTTGCAAATCCTATAGCCTACCATATTTGACACTTTTCCTTCCCTTTCTTTGTTTCATTTATGGGGATGGATCCCACAAATCTCCCCCTCCAGACCCATTCTCCTGAAGGAGGTAACACCAGACTTCTAACTTGAGTGTATGCCGACAAGTTCTTTGCACAACTCGAACTTGTCTCTTGGTACCACCTTGGTTAGCATATCTGCGGGATTTTCACTTGTAGAAATCTTCAAGATTTTTAGAGATTCATTCTCTACCATTTCTCGAATCCAGTGATATCTCACGTCGATATGTTTGGTCCTTGCATGATACATGGTATTTTTGCTCAGGTCTATTGCACTTTGACTGTCACAATAGACGACATACTCGTTTTGATGTAGTCCAAGCTATCGAAGGAGTCGTTTCAGCCAAACTATCTCCTTGCCAGCTTCAGTAGCGGTAATATACTCTGCTTCAGTTGTAGAGAGTGCAACATACTTCTGCAACTTCGACTGTCATGATATAGCTCCCCCTGAAAATGTGAACAAGTATCCTGTAGTAGATTTGTGATTATCAAGATCACCTGCCATATCAGCATTCGTGTAGCCCTTCAAGATTGGATTAGATCCTCCAAACCACAAGCAATCTCCTACAGTACCTCTGAGGTACCTGAGTATCCACTTGACTGCTTCCCAATGTTCCTTTCCAGGATTTTCAAGGAATCTGCTAACAACACCAACTACATGAGCAATATCAGGTCTAGTGCATACCATTGTATACATCAAAGCTTCCAACTGCTAAAGAATAAGGAAGTCTAGCCATGTTCCCTTTCTCCTCCACTATTTTAGGACACATCTACTTGCTCAACTTTAGATGACTAGCAAGAGGTGTGCTGACTGGCTTAGCATTCTTCATGTTGAAGCATTCCAGTACACATTCAATGTACTTCTCCTGAGACAGCCACAACTTTCTGCGTGTTCTCTCGAACTATCTTCATACCCAAAATTTGTTGTGTTTGGCCCAAGTCCTTCATATCAAATGACTTGGACAGATCTCCCTTCAACTTTGCAATCAGTCCCTTGTCTTTTCCTACAATTAACATGCCATCCACATACAACAATAATATAATAAAGTCATTCTCATAAAATGTTTTGAAGTATACACATGGATCAGAATAGGTCTTTATGTATGTTTGACTTTTCATGAATGAGTCAAACTTCATATACCACTGCCTTGGTGCCTTCTTCAATCCATAAAGACTCTTATTTAATTTGCACACCATGTGTTTCTTTCCAGCTACTTCAAATCCTTCTGGCTGCTCCATATAAATCTCCTCTTCCAAATCTCCATGAAGAAATGCAGTTTTCACATCCAACTGCTCCACTTCAAGATCTAGGCTAGTTGCTAAGCTCAAAATTGTTCGAATAGAAGTCATTTTGACAACAGGTGAGGAAATTTCGTCAAAATCGATACATTTCTTCTGTTCGTAGCCTTTAACCACCAATCGGGCTTTGTATCTGACCAGCTTGCCATTTCTATCTTTCTCGAGTTTAAAGACCCACTTACATTTGAGTGGTCTTTTACCCTTTGGAAGTTCAACCAGCTTGTACGTGCCATTTTTCTGTAGAGATTCCATATCTTCTTGCATGGCTTTCATCCACTGGTTCTTTTTTGGATGAGACATCACCTCTTTAAGACTTTCTGGCTCCCCTTCATCACTGATGCGGACATATTCTGTGGAAGGGTACCTGTATGGCTCTACCCTTGGCCTCTCTGATCTCCTTAGAGGTTGAGGTTGTTCTTGTTCCTGAGTGGGGCACTCCACTTGCTCGACATCATCATCAAGATACCCCTCCTGCTCAATAACCTCACCAGGTTGCTCCCCCTGCTCGGCAATATCGTCGGTCGTACTTTCTGCACTTGTGGAATAGTTAGAAGAAGAAGGAATGGTAACAAGGTTAGGGATTATACCATTCTTTGTCTTCTCTAACTGATCATCTACAGCTCCAACTTCACTTTCTTGGAAGATTACATCTCTGCTTATAATGACCTTCTTCTTTATAGGACCCACAATCTGTACCCGAAATCTTCATCTCCATATCGGATGAATATGCAGGGAACAGATTTATCATCCAGCTCTGTTCTCTACTCCTTTGGTACATGTACAAAAGCTCTACAACCGAACACCTTTAGATGTGAGTAAGACACTTCCTTGTTGGTCCAAACTCTCTTTGGGATGTCAAACTCCAACAGAACTGATGGACTCCTATTGATCAGGTAACAGGTTGTCTGAACTGCTTCACCCCAAAATGACTTAGGCAGTTTAGCCATTCTAAGCATGCTTCTCACCTTCTAGACAATGGTGCGATTCATCTTCTCGGCTACGCCACTGTGTCGTAGGGTTCCAGGAACTGTCTTTTCATGTCTGATCCCATGACTTGAACAGTAATCTTCAAATTCCCTTGAAGTGTACTCACCTTCATTGTCACTTCGAAGACGCTTTAGCTTTCGACCCGTCTCCTTTTCCAGCAGAGCATGAAACTTCTGGAAAACATGAAATACCTGATCTTTGGTTTTCAAAAAATAAACCCATAATTTGCATGAAGCATCATCAATAAAAGTAACAAAATATTTGTTATCGTCCATCGATTCAACTTTTATTGGACCACAAATATCAGAATATACCAAATCAAGTATATTCAATTTTCTTTCAGACGATGTTTGAAATGAGACTTGATGATAGGCTATAATTACGTATTTTAGTCGATTATTACATTCTAATTTACTGCACTTTAGTTGACTTTGAGCTTTAATCGCTAGTGTTTTGCACTAATTGTGTATTTTATGCCTTGTTGGAGTGGTTGCGAGCTATGTAAATATTGTGGAATGAATTCAAGTGATTTGGAGCTTTGAAGTCTGAGTAAAAGCCTAAGGAATCAAGCCGGGATCGTGTTCAGGAATCAACGGATGATAGTCAAGAACGAAACGGAGAATCGAGCGGGCATACAGTGCATTATCTAGTAAAATGCACATAACTTTTCGCTCAGAACTCCGTGTGGGCTCCACAATTTATCGTTGGAAAGCTATTTGAAAGGGCTACAAATTTCGTGTTTTGCATTTTTGTGAATTCCCACTACCCCGGTGCGTGGAGCGGCGTGGGGTGCGCTGCACCTGTGGAAAATTCCTGCAGCCTATCAGAATCAGCTCTCTGAACTTCCCCACAAGCACACCGCATGGCGCGTCGCCCCATGCGGCGTGCCTGTGTAAATTTTACAGAGTCAGAGTCAGAGTCCTATTTCGCGCAGGAAAAGGTGTTTCATCTGGGCCCGACCCTATTTGGTATAAATACATGTAAAAATGTTATTTTGATGAAGAAGAGGACATACTTTTGACATAATTTAGACCTAAGGAGGCTAAGGAGACCGGGGATTCGACCTAAGGAGGCAAGAACACACTAGGATCAAGGCGGAGAATTCTTCTACGAGTTTTTCATTTCCTTCTTCCTATTTTCATTATTAGTTATGAATTCTAGTATTGTAGTTATGCATACTATTATGAATAGCTAATTTGTTATCTAGTATTTTGATGGAACCTATTGGAGGATGATTTGCCTGTTACATTAATATAGATTTGTTGTAGCTTTTTCTCTAATTGTTCAACTACGTTATTATTATGGTTGGTTGAAGAGCTCTCAATCGACTGTGCCTATTTAGTGTGTATTACTCGGGAGAGAGTGCATATTTAGGTAGTTGTTGAACAACATCACTCCTAACATATATGAGGGATCAATACGACGGGTTTAAAGGTAGGATTAGGGATAACGAACCCTTGGGTGCGATCTGAGCGAGCCGTACTTAATGCCAGCTAGCGTAATTCGGGAGAATATGTCTAGTAAATTGTGGTAATTACTCGGGAGAGAGTTACGACAGCCAGAGAGCTCATGATCGGTAGAGAATAATTAGGCGAATTTATAGAAAACGTAGCGGGAAGGATTCCGACAATAGGGGAAGTCATAACTCTAGACCTCTTTAATCGTTTCTCCAACCCTTAGTATCCCTAGTTGTTAATCTACTAATTTAATTTGTTAGTTAATTAGATACAAGAATCTTAATATTTATAACATAGGAATTGTTCGAGCTTGTCTTCTTAGCAATATTGAACAGTTGTAGCTAAGCCTTAGTTCTCTGTGGGATTCGACTCCGGACTTGTAAACCGGATTATATTTACAACAACCGCTTAGTCCTTTTTATAAGGCATAGTTGGGCGTGATCAAGACTCTATGCTGCTTACCAAATAAACAGTAGTCATAAGGTTTTACCGATGTACCTTTGGCATAAGAAATGAGTGATTTCTTGGCAAGAATCTGCAATCCCTTCTCGCTCATATGACCCATTCTTTAATGCCACAAATCTTCAGAAATCTCATCTTCTGCCGCGTTCAATTCACCTTGGCATATTTCTGCATTTGTCATGTACAACGTGCCACGAGCAACTCCCTTTGTAATCACCAATGATTCCTTGGTGAGTCTCCACTTTTGAATTGCAAAATAGTTTCCGTATCCATCTCGGTCTAAAGCAATTCCCGAGATCAAGTTCATCCGCAAATCAGGTACATGCCGCACGTCCTTTAGAACCAATGTACATCTGACATTTGTCTTGATACAAATGTCACCAATCCCTGCAATCTTTGAGTAAACCCATTCTCACAGTGCCAAAATCACCTGCTACATATCTGCAGAAAAGATCTCTTACCGGTGTGGCATGGTAAGATGTTGCTGTATCAACCACCCATTCCGACTATCGACCTGACAAGTGCATGCATTCCTCTTCCTCATTTATAAAGAGAACAACATTATCATTGTTTTGCACCATGGCGATTGTGTTGTCGTCATTCTTCTGGCCACTGCTTTCACCTTTGCCCTTCCTTGGATTTGGGCAATCTCTTTTGAAATGACCTGGTTGATCACAATTGTAGCAATTTCTGGCTCTTGATTTGGATCGGTTCTTAGACTTCCCACGAGCTCTGGATCTACCATAGTTGCTCGAACTCCTTTGATAACTCCCGCCTGTACTTTCTGTGATGAGAGCTTGTCCTTGATTTTCAGGCTTCTTTCTCATCTTCTCATTAAGTAGAGAGCTGATGTAACGTATTTCAACTCAATGGTAGTCTTACCGTGCAGGATGGTTGTTGCCAAATTATCGTACGAAGATGGCAACGAGTTCAATGACAAGATGGCTTTATCTTCTTCCTCGATTTTCACTTCGAGGTTGGCGAGCTGTGTGATTAGTTCGTTAAACATATTTAAATGTGAAAAAATTTCGTACTTTCACCCATGTGTAGGGCGTATAACTGCTTCTTCAGGTACAATTTATTTGTCAGCGTTTTGGACATGTATAGGCTTTCCAACCTAGTCCAAATGCCACGTGTGGTATCTTCATCAATGATGTTATTTATTACACCATATGATAAGTGCAACCTGATTGCACTAGCAGCCCCTTTCATCCAAGTCAGCCCAATCCTCAGCTTTCATAGTATCAGGCGTTTTGGCATCAGCATCTAGTACCTTGTGTAATCCTTGTTGGATGAGCAGATTCCTCATCCTTCTTTGCCATGTTGAGAAACCGTTATCTCCGTTGAATTTTGCTACCTCGTACTTTACTCCGGATATTTTTTTTCATCGGGTATTGTACTATCGACAGTGAATGTGAGCGAGTAGAACCTGTGCTCTAATACCAGTTGTTGGGAATAAACCCCCTACAGAAATAATATTCACGGTAATAAAAGCACAATAATAACATAGCACCGAAATACGGTAATTAACAAGAATAAAAAAGTAACAACGACACCAAGATTTTTACGTAAAAAACCCTTTTGAATAAGGAAAAAACCACGGCCCCGAGAGGAGCAACTGATATCATTATAGCAAGGAATTTTTTACTTTGTAGGTCCGAGTAAAATACTCCAAAGACCACTACAACACTCAAAAGAAATAACCCTCTTTTGATATTCCCACCTTACTACAATATCGCTCACTCTCTATTTTTCTCACAGACTATTTTCTTATACCCTGTATGTGAAACCTCACTCTTTCTTTTTAACTCTCAGTTATATTTTTCCTCTGAGATTGGTGTGTAGAAATGAGAGCCGAGTCTCTCTTTTTATAGTCGAAGCTTCACTCTCTGAAGCCTACTATATTTGACATTTTTCCTTCTTACAGATTTGCAAATCTCATAAGTGACTACCATATTTGACATTTTTCCTCTCTGCAGATTTGCAAATCCCATAGCCTACCATATTTGATACTTTTCCTTCCCTTTCTTTATTTCATTATTACTTTTCTACCTTGAGTTTGGGCCCAAGCTCAACACATGCTTACCACAAAAGGTACTATATGGAAGAGGTTAAGAAGCAGGACGAGATTGTCATCATCTCTGCTTACCAATCAAGGGCATTTATGTCTTTTCAATAGATTTTACATTTACGTGTGGGTAACCTTGCTAAGGAAGCGAGCCCTCCACCTGAATTTTCTACTACACTCATTCAATTTATCGTGAATCGCTATCATTCTCTGAATAAAATATGAATCCCGCTTAAATTATCTACTTCACGTGCTTCTATATACAACAATTTTGAACTACTTCTAGTAAGGGCTCGTATTGAACTTTTCGTTTCCCATCTATTCATTTGCAACTTATTTAGGAAAAGTATATAAGATGCACACCGAACTTGTCCTGAAAAATCAAATTTCAACTCAATCTTTACGTGTGCTCTTTTTTCATCCTATACTTGTCCTAACTGAATTTACTTCCTCCCTAAAAATACATAACCAAGCTTGTGGAGGGCTGTGTTCTCCATGCTCCGTCACATGTCAATTTCTATTTTGTTTTATTTTATTTTTTTCAGTTATTTTTTCATTTTTAAATTATGTTTCAATCCCACTCCACCCCTGTCACCGTTATATTGGAAAAAAATTGGATTTCTATGGAGTTATCACTATTTTATCTCCTTCAACCATAACCATTAAAGACCACTAAATCAGTTGTTGCTACCTAAAGAAAGAAGCTCGGGTAGAAAAAAATGGAGAAGAAAGACCCACCAAAGTTGTTTGACTGAATATTAGCAGGAAAAATTATCTGACGAACTGACCAGCAGAGACAATGAAGACGGCTAGGAAAAACTCTCCAATGGTGATTTTATTTGATCTTTTGGGATGAGCTAATGAAAATGAGGTTGGGAAAATATTGGAGGCATGGGTCAGGTGGGAAAGAAAATGGTGGGGCTAAAAGAGGAGGGGAGATTAGGTGGTCCAGCAATGGTGAGAGTGTAGCACGGGCTGTGTATTTTGTGTTGGAGAAGAGGAGATAGAGGAAAGGATTGAGAGAAAGACAATAAAATAAAATAAATAAGATAAAGAAAGAGAAAAAGGAAGTGTGACCCTGCAAATAATTAAGTTAAGTTAAATATGTAATGTCAAATAAAAATGTAATATGTGTATGATTTAGTATGTAAGTAATATTCTTTTCTTGATTCTACTCGAGTTTGGGAGAGTGAAACCAACTTCTCTACTATGTCACAATTTTGGGGTTATTTTAAATTCAGTCTTGATAAGTACAGAGTGGAAAAAGAATGCCCGTATGTTTACCTCGAAAATACGAGTAACAATTAAATTTGATTTGTGGTTTTAAAGATATGTGATTTAGTTCAATACCAATTAATAATTAAAAAGTATGAAGTATAAATGAAAGGAATACCCGGCCGGCCAAACCGGTGGTGCCGCCGGCTCTTCACGAAATCACCCCTGGTCCTTGTGTGATAAAGAAGGATTTCAATGTTGAGAATCCCCCCCCCCCCCCCCCCGATATCCCACGACGATGAGAACATGTATCTCGATATATTAGCTCGATATCGAAGAAGTATCTCAAAGCCATGAAGAGGGACTGCGACTGGGGAGACGAGGTCATGGTTCAGATCCCGAGCCCCGAGGAAAGCATCACTACCCACGTGGAGGGGTTCTTAAGTGTTTACACTTACCCTTTCACATTGGGTCCTCTCGATCCGGAAGTGATCAATTTTTGCCAAACGTACGAAGTTACCCTCGACCAGATTCACCCCTCTTTTTGGCGCATCGTGATCGTGCTGCGCTCTTTTTCCGGTAAGGCCGTGGGATTTGGGTTTACCCTCAACCATCTCATTCGGCTGTATCGGCCTCAATTATTCCGATGGCTCATCAAACTTCAACGCCGATCAAAAAAGGCTTTCTTCTCTAGTAATGACGAGGACAAAGATCGAGGCTAGATGAGCCGTTTTATCAGAGTGAGGACTTCGGACGTCATCCTTAGGGGAAAGATGCCATTCCCGGAAAGGTGGAGCTTTAATCGTAAGTGAACTCCTTTCCCAAATATCCATTCATATTCTGCTTCCATGTTTCATAATGCCATTACCCTTTTTGGAGCCGTTGCTTGGACGCCCCACGCGGTACCCGACCTCGAGGACTGGGTTCGAAAATTAGCTACAACCTCTTCGTACAATGAGCGCAAATGGTGCGAATTATCGAAGGGCAAATGGGAGGCCAAACATCATGGTAAATTCTCTTCTCATGTTTTTGATATTCTTCTTTTATTGGTGGTGCCATCTCGTTCATGTTTATTTGTGCATGCATCGAAGATGTCTCCGAAATGAGGCCAGCCCCGCCTGGGGAAAAGACTGCATCCTTGATTCCGAAATCGGGGAAAGACAACAAAAGAAATAGGGCTTCGAAGCCCGAAGGCTCCCAACACGAGAGGACTCCTACCCGGGAGCCGATGAGGAAGCTTGTACACGCGGACTTGGATTCCGCCACCCAATATCTGGAAGATGAAGAAAATGAGGGCGAAGAAACGGCGTTGGTGCCCCGAGCTAGGAAAGCAGTCGACGCCGCCAAACCCTCCGAACCTGAGACCTCGTCTTGTGGTGAAGGAACTCCGAAAAAAGACTTGGGTAAAGCCCTCGAGTCCCCGGAGATTGAGATCATTCCCCCTCCTTCAGCAAGTACACCGGAGGGGACAAGCGTTGGGAAGACCGAAGCTAATCAGAGCGCCCCGAGTGAGGAGCTCGGGGCCGTGACAATGAATCACTCACCTTCTTTACCACCTTACTCTGAAGAAGCAATAAAGGATGCCCGGGCTCTGCGGACGCCCGACCCGAGCAAGGTCCTCGAAGAAGATCCTTTCCAGGACTGTTTCACCGGAATTGACGATGCCGTTGATCTTAATGACGCATCCACCCTCTTCGAAGAGGCTCAACGTCTCCTTTCTCGGGTAAACATTAACTTTCATAGTTGTAATTTTTTCTTTCCACCCTTCCTTTGACTGACATGTCTTTGTTTCATGTGTAGGCCATCATCAAGTTCAAGGCCGAGCTGAGCCAATGTGAGGCCGAGCTCAGGAAGGTTTTGGGTGAAGAGAAGGCACTGAGGCTCCTCTGCAGCCAAATGGAGGAGGAGTTCAAGGACCTTCGGACTGAATTGGCCAAAGCTCGGAAAAAATGAGGCCGAGCTAGATGAGCAGGTAACTGTGATTTTAACAGAGTATGGCCTTCTCGGCCTTACTGCGGAGGCTAACACTTCGAAGTCTCAGTTACAGTAGAAGTTGGAGATGATAGGGCAGTTTCGGGTCGAGGTCGATCGGGTTAAGGCTGACTGCCACCGATGGAAAGAGAGCATGGATCGGCTTGCTGCCGATAAAGTAACCGTTCTGGCCCAACTGGCCTCGGCTGAGAGTTATCTTCGGGGTATAAAAGTGAAGAACCTGGCCCAGGCCAAAAAAATTGAGGAGCTAGAGGCAAGTCTTGCCAAAGTCGGGGTCGAGGTTGCAGAGGCCAAGGCTGAAGTTGAGAAGACGAAGGCTATGGCTGATAAGTCTATCACCGTACACTTAAGGGACACCGAGGCTATACAAGCATAGCTAAGGGAGGCCTCCGACTGGGAAAAACAAAGTAATGATTTGGCTAAGTGCCAAGCCCGGAGGGAGACTCTCGAATAAATCCATGCCCGAGGATTTGACCTCACTGAAGAAATAGCCCAAGCAAAGGCGCTGGAAACCGATGCCTGGTTTCTTGTTTCTTCCGATGATGAAGATTCTGTGAGTGGCTCCGAGGGCGGGGAAGGTGAAGATGGAGTCCCCGAGGAGGAGGAGGTTCCCGAAGATAGAGCTCCCGAGGACGCAGTTCCTGAAGATGCTGCTTCTGAGGATGTACCCCCGAAATAGATTAGGCTCTTTTTTGTTTCTTTATTTTTGTGTAAGGGCCCCTCATGGGCGTTGTAAATATATTTTGTAAACAACTCTTATAAATATAACTAAACTCTTTGCTTCATCTTTGATTTGTGTTGAATTCCGTTTCATCTTTGTTTGGGAGAATTTTTGATAACAACCCTTAGGTTTTTATTGATCAATGAACGATCTTTATAATAGAATACCTCTTAAGGTTTTTGTTAATCCTCGATCTAAGCTTAAGTTGATTTGAAGCGAGCTCGGGATAATGGGACTTTTGAGTCCTAGTTGAATGAGAATAGGGTCTCGAACTCCTCATGATTCAGCCCTTAGGATCTTTTATATTGGCCCTTAGGCTCTTTTAGGTTGGCCCTTAGGCTCTTTGAGGTTGGTCCTTGGGCTCTTTGAGTTGGCAAAACCCATTTGGGACAAAATCCGATCTAAGGGAAAAAGAGTGCAACGCATGCTTTAAAACCTAAGGCCTTCGTGTAAAAAGGTGCCTTCGATCGAACACCTGTAATGAGTTAGTTTCAAATTCAAATACATTCATACCTTAGCAATAGTATCGTTTGAGTAATGATACGTTCCAATTATTCGGCAGTTGTTCCCCTTCCATTGTGCTAAGTTTGTAAGATCCTTTACCGACAACTCCGAGGACTCGGTACGGTCATTCCCAATTTGGGTCCACTTTCCCTTCATTCGGGTCTCGAGTATTGAGGGTGACTTTCCCTAGAACTAAGTCCCCGATTCCGAAGTGTCGAAGGTTGGTCCTTCTATTGTAGTATCTCTCGATCCTTTGCTTCTGCGCGGCCATCCGAACAAGTACTGCCTCTCATTTTTCATCTAATAGCTCGAGGCTAGTATTCATAGCCTCGTGATTTGACACATCCGATGTATGTCGAAACCTGGCACTGGGTTCTCCGACCTCGACAGGAATAAGGGCCTCGGAACCATATACTAAAGAGAATGGGGTAGCCCTTGTGCTAGACTTCGATGTTGTTCGATATGCCCAAAGGACCTTGGGTAGAACTTCTCTCCATTTTCCCTTTGCTTCGTCCAACCTTTTCTTTAGGTTTTGAATGATAGTTTTGTTTGTTGACTCGACCTGTCCATTTCCAGTTGGATGGCATGGTGTTGATAAGATCCTCTTTATTTTATGTGCTTCGAGAAACTCCGTCACCTTGCTACAGATGAATTATTTTCCATTGTCACATACAATCTCGGCAGGTATCCCGAACCGGCATATGATGTGGTCCCAGATGAATTCAATAACTTCTTTTTCTCTGACCTTGTCGAAGGCCTGTGCTTCCACCCACTTAGAAAAATTATCAGTCATAAAAAAAATAAATTTAGCTTTACCTGGGGCCGTTGGTAGAGGGCCGACTATGTCCATTTCCCATTTCATGAAAGGCCACGGGGATAGAACCGAGTGGAGTTGTTCCCCGGGCTGATAGATCATCGGTGCAAACCGCTGGCACTTATCACATTTTTTGATAAATTCCTTAGTATCTTTTTCCATGCTATCCCAGTAATACCCCGCTCTAATAATTTTACGAACCAAAGAGTCGGCACCGGAGTGATTCCCACAAGTATCTTCGTGGATTTCTCGTAGAACATAATCGGTGTCCCCTGGCCCTAAACATACTGCCAATGGCCCATCGAACGGTCTCCTGTACAGTGTTCCATCTTCATCTAATGCGAACCTAGCAACCTTGGTTCGTAGGGCCCTCGATTCTTTGTGGTCTGATGGGAATTTTCCATTTTTCAAATAATCGATATACTTATTCCTCCAGTCCCAAGTCAAACTTGTTGAATTTATCTCGGCATGACCCTTTTCAACCACAAACCTGGATAACTGGACGACAGTCCCCGGGACGATATCATCTTCTTCGACCGAGGATCCCAGATTAGTAAGTGCATCGGCCTTGCTATTTTGTTCTCAAGGAACATGATCCAGAGTTCACTCCTTGAAGCGGTGCAAAGTTACCTGTAGCTTATCCAAGTACCGTTGCATTCTATCCTCTCGAACTTCAAAACTTTTGTTTACTTGGTTTACCACCAACAGTGAATCGCATTTGGCTTCAATGACTTCTGCTCCCAAGCTGTTAGCTAGTTCGAGACCTGCAATCATGGCCTCATACTCGGCCTCATTATTAGTCAACCTAGAAGTTTTGATAGATTGTCTAATGGTACCACCCGTAGGTGGCTTTAAGACAATGCCAAGCCCGGACCTTTTCACATTCGAGGCACCGTCCGTTAAAAGGGTCCATATCCCCGATGATGTATCCAATCTTAGCAGGAGTTCTTTCTCCACTTCGGGAACGAGGGTCAGCGTAAAATCGGCCACGAAGTCAGCTAGGATTTGCGACTTGATGGTCGTTCGGGGTTGATACTCGATATCGTACCCGCTAAGTTTGACGGCCCATTGGCCAACCGGCCCGATAGCTCGGGTTTATGCAAAACATTTCGAAGGGGGTAAGTTGTTAATACACATATGGGATGGCACTGATAATATGGTTTTAGCTTTCTAGATGCGCTTATCAATGCAAGTGCTAATTTTTCTAAGTGAGGGTATCTAGTCTCAGCATCTCCTAAAGTTCGGCTCACATAATAAACAGGGAATTGCGTACCTTGCTCTTCTCGAACTAGTACACCCTTTACCGCTATCTCGGATACTGCCAAGTATAGGTAAAGTTTTTCATCTACCTTCGGGGTGTGAAACAAAGGCGGGCTCGATAGATATTGTTTCAATTCTTCTAAGGCTTGCTGACATTCCGGGGTCCATGCGAAATCCTTTTTCTTTTTGAGCAAAGAAAAGAACCTATGACTATGATCTGATGACCTCGAAATGAAACGACCCAGGGCAGCTATTCAACCTGTTAGCCTTTGCACGGCCTTCACACTATCCACGATTGTTATCCTTGATGGCCTTGATCTTATCGGGGTTAATTTCGATACCCCGATTCGACACCATAAAGCCGAGGAACTTACCCGAGCCAACTCCGAAGGCACATTTCTCCGAGCTAAGCTTCATGTTGTACTTTCTCAAAATTTTGAATGTTTCCTGCAAATGAGTCAAATGGTCCTCTGCGCGCAAGGATTTAACCAGCATATCATCAATGTAAACTTCCATTGTTTTACCTATTTTTTCTTCGAACATTTCGTTAACTAGGCGATGATATGTAGCTCCTGCATTTTTTAGCCCGAAGGGCATTACGTTGTAACAATAAGTTCCAAATTTAGTGATAAACGAAGTCTTTTCCTGATCCTCCGGGTTCATCTAAATTTGATTGTACCCGGAGTAGGCATCGAGAAAAGTTAGGATCTCTGGACGATCGTGGCATCGATCATACAATCGATGTTGGGCAGTGGGAAAGAATCGTTCGGACATGCTTTGTTTAAATCCTTGTAATCTACGCACATCCTAAGTTTATATCCTTTTTTAGGCACTACAACTACGTTGGCTAACCATTCGGGGTATTTTACCTCCCGAATGGACCCTATTTTAAGAAGTTTGGTTACCTCGTCCTTTATGAACGCATGTTTCACCTCGGACTGGGGCCTCCTTTTTTGCTTTACCGGTTTGAACCCGGGGTCGATGCCTAGCATGTGTGTTGTGATTTCCGGTGGAATCCCTGTCATATCTAAATGGGACCAAGTAAAGCAATCCATATTATCAATAAGAAATTGAATGAGTTTTTTCCTGAGCTCGAGGGTTAGTCCCGTTCCCAGGTATACCTTTCTCTCGGGCATGTATTCGATCAATATGACCTGCTCCAGTTCCTCGACAGTTGATTTGGTTGTATCGGACTCTTCGGGAACGATGAAGGTTCGAGGAGTAAGGAAATCCTCTTCTTCGTCTTCAATTACCTGTTGCTCCGATTCCGTCGAGGCTAGGGATGGTGATTGCTATTTAGCCGCCTGCTTACCTTTGGTGCTCGACTTCTCCGAGGTCGAAGGCTCTGGTACCGGCGTCACATCATCGACTGCAAACATCTCCTTTGCAGCATGTTGCTCTCCGTAAACTGTTTTCACTCCATCCTCTATTGGGAACTTCATCATCTGGTGAAGAGCTGAAGGCACTGCCCTCATGTTGTGTATCCATGGTCTCCCGAGGAGTGCATTATACCTCATGTTGCCTTTAATGACATGGAATTTCGTATTCTGTATCGTTCCGGCTACGTTTACTGGTAGGATTATCTCCCCCTTTGTTGTTTCGCTTTCCATATTGAAGCCATTTAGAACCCGGGACACAGGTACAATCTGATCTTGTAGGCCGAGTTGTTCTACGACCCTCAATCTGATTATGTTCGCTGAGCTACCTGGATCCTCTAGAACACATTTAACTTGAATTTTATTTAAAAGAATAGAATTACCAGGGCGTCATTGTGCGGTTGAGATATGCCTTCTGCTTCCTCGTCATAGAATGATAGGACGTCCTCGGGCACATAGCTCCGAGTCCGTTTTTCTCTGGTGATCGATACCTTGGTACGTTTCAACACAGGTCCTTGTGGGACGTCGATGCCGCCAGCGATCATGTGGATTACATGTTGTGGTTCTTCCTGTTTATTTTTTCTTACATCTCTCTCCTTGAAGTGGTTTTTAGCTCAATCACTGAGGAATTATTGAAGGTGACCCTCGTTGAACAACCGAGCTACCTCCTCCCTTAGCTGCTTGCAGTTTTCGGTTCTATGGCCATGTGTTCCATGATATTTACACATTAAGTTTCGATTACTTTGAGAAGGATCGGTTTGTATGGGCCTTGGGCCACCTAGTGTCTTTGATTCTTCCAATAGCTGACATGATCCCAGATGCGTCTATACTGAAATTATACTCTGACAATCGAGGTGTCTCCGCGGGGTCGGTGTGTTTATCGAACCCGCTCTTACTCATGAGTCCCCGAGAGCTTTGACCTCGATCATTTCCGATCATTCCGAGGAGCGTTACGGCCCAAACCATTATTTCTCCGATCAACATACGACTGATACCGTTCTTTGTTTGACCTCGATTCTCTGTCTGTATCCCTCGGGGGCTTAGCGCCGACCTGTTAGGATGAACTGAACCCGAGGGGGATCCCAACTGGTCGTCCTCGACCCTAATCTTCGATTGGTAACGGTTATGTACGTCCGACCACGTCATAGCTGGATACTCGATCAGATTCTGCTTTAATTGTCGAGACGCAATCGAACTCCTTTCATTCAAATCCTGCATAAAAGCTTGTACTGCCCAGTCATCCGAGACCGGTGGCAATTCCATGCGCTCCATCTGAAACCTAGACACGAACTCCCTCAACATCTCGTCGTTCCTTTGTTTTATTTTGAAAACATCCGATTTCCTCGTTGCCACCTTTATGGCCCCGGCGTGTGCTTTCACGAAGGCGTCTGCTAACATAGCAAACGAATCAATAGAGTCAGGAGGCAAGATGTGATACCAAAAATCATAGCTCCCTTTGACAATGTTTCTCCAAAATTTTTCAACAAGACTGATTCGATCTCATCGTCATTCAAGTCATTTCCTTTGATCCCGCAAGTGTATGAAGTAATATGCTCGTTAGGGTCGGTTGTCCCATTATATTTGGGTATATCGAGCATGCGAAACTTCTTAGAAATGGGCATCGGAGCCGCGCTCTGAGGGAACGATTTTTGTATGAACTTTTCGGCATCTAAACCCTTCAAGACTGGAGGTGCCCCCGGTATCTGGTCAACACGGGAGTTATAAGTTTCCACCTTTTTGTCGTTGTCTTCGATCTTCTTTTCCCCGGACTCGATCCTCTTGGTGAGTTGTTCGAGCATCCTCATAATAAGGTACATTTCCATTTACAGTAAGGAATCTTACTGGGACAGTTGTATAACCGCCTAGTACAAATTTGTACAATTCTATTCCGGAATTTGCGCCATGATTTTGGGGACGTGGCAGGAATCTCGCTCATTCTGTTACGAATCCATAACGGCATTATTTCGGGGTCGAGCATACTCGGCTTCGGTATCCATCATACTTCAATCTTCGGGTACTGCACTCTGTCTTCGAGCTCGAGTCCGGTCCATAAAGCTCGAACTCGACCTTTCCTGATCTCGGGCTTAAAGCGATCCCTCAAGCTCGGGAAATCGGGCATACCTGATTTCGACCGTATACACCGTAAAGGTTGAGTTGGAAACTGATTTTTCAGGACGAGTTCCGGGTGCATTTTATGTATTTTCCCACTTATTTAACATGTCATTATTATAAACATAGTGCAATTATTTTCTTGTGCATTGACTTCTTAAAGCCCAATTGCCTCTTTAAACTCATATCTGTAGAGATGTGGAACATGCGCGGATGAGCTAAGCTGCAAATCTGGCCCTTTTCGTCTATGATCATATCCACTTTTCTTGAGCCACACTTGCAGAAATAGCTATGAGAGACTACTCTTGCAAATATAACCATTCAACACACCGATTAGGCCATGTTTGCAAAATTAGCTAAAGTAAACTATGTTTACAAACACAGCCATTTAAACTAAAGGCTTTCAAATATGCCCAATAGTGATCAGATCTGTAAAACCGAGTCTTCAGGTAGTTAAAAGTTAAAACAACAATTAACAAAGCTTTAACACTTAGCAAAAGTTGAAGATAAAATGTTTATGGCTGAGTCAATCTTTCGTGCAACTTCATATTTGATAAAAATTAAAACTCAACATCATGTCATTGCAGGTTTAATCATTAATACACACACAAAATGATTCATATCCATAATCTTAAAGAAGAATTAAGGAATAACATATTCAGATGGACGAAATGAATTTATAGTGTGATATATTACTTTATTATAGTCAATATAATGGAGAACTCTGAAGACTCCACAACCATCGAACACAACACAAAAATAGCAATAATAGTGAATCCAGAAGGCTAGAAAAAATTGAACCAGATGACGCAAACAAGAAAATAAAAAAATACAAGTGACTTTTAAGATTGAAGGCATAACATCAACCCTCTACTTACATCTATTTACTTTTTTTTGGTTTCCCATATGGTGTCCGGTCCCCATATTTGGGCTCGATTAAATTTGGATTCGCGCTAGAAAGTCCCACATTACATCTATTTCCTTTTGTTCTACTTGTTCTTCCACCCCCAAAAAAAAATCATACTGAAATCCTTTTTAAAACTTACATTTTTAGATCTCATAATCATAAGAATATGTTTTTCAACTTTATAAAATAATACACATTTGTTTTAGTGCTAACTATAGCAAAAATCTTCATTCTTGACTTCAAACTTAATATTAAAATGCTTAAATTTTAGGGAGGAGGACATTAAAGATATATGTTTGGTATAAGTTACTTTTACCAAAAAAAATGTTTTCTATGAGAAAGTGATTTTGTGAGATTTGTTCTCAAGGAAAACATTTTTCATTTATTGCGGAAAAATAATTTTTTTGCACTTATAGCGAAATAGACTTTTCTTTAAACACCTAATTTAATTGCTCCATAAGTTAGCAAATTTAAATAATTTTTAAACTTTAGTTTTGCTTATTAGAGTTTTATAATTTTTAAAAATATTAAACTTACTTTTCTTTACATGATATAAATGAACTTTGTAGCTTATGACAATTTCCATAGTTCTTGAGTATCAAATATAGGGATGGCAATGGGGCGGGGAGGGGTGTACGGGGCAGGTTTGGTAAAATCCACAAAAATTTCAATCCGTTCCGTCCCGCCCCGCATAATTATTTTTTCAGTTTTCAACCCGCCCCGCCCCGCTTAATTTTTTCTTTCTTTTTTCTCTATTTTTGAAATTGATTTCAGTTTATTTCAGTTTACCTGTAGTCGCGGTAAACATGCTGTACATTTTTGCCTCCAATAAATAGACCAGTACTACACATTATTATTACTGTGACTTTATCTTCTTCAGGTTTTTAATTTGTTTTCTTTATACTTGTATCTAACTTAAACTCTATTCTTAATAACATATACTTAAACAAAATCAGCTCTAAGGATATTTTTTATTATGCCCCAAATTCCAAAATAGTATTCGTGCTAGTGAAAAAGAATGTGAAATTATAGTTGAAATGATTGCTTTATTTCAAAAAAGATTAAATTCAAAGTTGCCCCACATTGAATCCACATTGAACCCGTATTAAACCCGTCCGCCCCGCTTTAAAAATTTTAAAAATATTTTAACCCGCCCCGCCCCGCCCCGCCCCGACCCCGCCCCGCTTTAAAAATTTTAAAAATTATTTTAACCCGCCCCGCTTTAAAAAATTTAAAAATTATTTTAACCAGCCCCGCATCAAACAAAACTCGCCCCGCCCTGCACCCTCCCCGCCCCATTGCCACCCCTAATCAAATAGTAGTACTTTTTATTTAGAAAAAATGAATCTTTAGTGTTTGATTAATAACAACAACAACGATGACGACCCAATGAAATTCCACAAGTGGAATTCGGAAAGTCACAACGCAGTAGAGAATTTATTTTTGATAGACCATACACTTTTATTTTACACTCTGTTTGGATCATTGTTCCCCATCGTTTTATAATGTATTGTATTATACCGTATCATTTTATGAATACAATGTTTGGATAGATTGTATTGTTTGTTATTGTTAAATAATATTTTGTTATTTAGTTTGGTTGTATCATACTGTACTGTAACGGATAAGTTTACTAAAATATCCTTAATTCTTTAAATATTATATTTATCAAAAATTATGTATAAAAATAATTTGAAAAACAAAACAGAAGAAGGCAAAACACCTTAAGAAAGCAGAAAAAAGGAGCGATACGGAAGAAGGCAAAACAAAGGAGCACAGCTAATTAGAATTAAGTTAAAAGCAAATTAGGAGAAAAAATAAAACAGAAGGCGGCAAACAACTTTAGCATTGGTATGAAAAAAAAAAAGTAGGTTATAGGTTGGAGACTTGGAGTTAAAATAGAAAAAAAGAAATAAAATAAAAATAAAGGGTAAAATATAATTGTGGAGTAATAAGTTAGGACATAATTGAAAAGAAAAATAGGAAACAATCCCACCAAATCGGTTGTTTCAAAAAATGAGACTTTTCATTGTTCCGAAATTAATAAATTTAATAATATAATATAATCAATTTTAATGAAACAATCAAATATTATTTTGAGATAACAATATAATATGATACAACAAGTAACAACCATCCAAACAAGCTGTTAATGGAAGAAGGAACAAACTAAAGAGCAAAAATTATTGATTGTTTGTGACTTACGTTGATACGAATACTTGAAATATATCTTCTTCGGATTTTCACGCACTCCCTTTCTTAATGTTTTTTTGCAGGATGCGGTAGCTGCGTAGGAACCTTCTTGGTGTGTTTGGAGATGTTGGTGGGATCCATACTGCACGTGCAATCCGACAAGCCATACGCCCTCTGCTATAAACAGCGAGGCCGAGTCTCAAATGTGAACAACTACTTCTCAGCAAACAATAAAGTCGTCTTCACTGATCGAAACACCAACAACAAAATGGCGGAGGAGGAAGCCATCGATGCCGCCAATCTTCGCTCTGACTTTATTCAGCTCCTTCGCAGCCGCCGTCCTCCTCAAGGTACTCTTTTTTACCCTATTTAGTGTTTCTATTTCCTTAATTTTCTGAATATGAGTACTTACAAGCTCAAAATCGCAAATGCTCTCTCTTCAATTTTGTGTTAAAGATTATTGAAAGTATTTTCTTGCATCGGTCTCTGGTAGTAGCTGCATTTGTTGTTTATTTTTTTATTTCTTTGGTAATAAATGTGAAATATTACCATTACCAAACCAAATTAGTACATCTCTTGTGCTCCTATAGCTCCAGTACACTCATCTCTGCATTTAAGTCTCCAAATACAAAAAACTAGAAAAATGCTGCCAACTACACAAACTAACCTCTAGTATTTCCTCTAAGAGGTCGTTTGGTAGCTGGTTAGAAGAAAGGTTATTCATGTATAAGGGGTAACATAACTTATACCATGTTTGGTAGGCAATAGTTATTTTGTATAAAATTTTGCATAACTAATACCATGTTTGGTTGACATTTTTCAATTATGCATAAATAATACATGTATAAGTTATGAGTCAATCTGTGTATTATTTTATGCGGGGTAGAAGATGGAATAACTAATACATGTATTAGTAATACATGGATAAAATACTGAAATGACAAATTTACCCCTATCACTTTACACATAAGGCTTCCTTATTTCTCTGCCAACCCGTCAACAGGTTTCACTTGCTTTCACTTGCCAACTATATACCTTGTCTTCTCTCATTTTTAAAGAACAAACTAGCAAAAGCAAACTGGAGAAGCCACTAGAAAATGGAAATACCAAAACTAAGAAGTGAAAATCAAATATGTCTAAACTTCACATAGTTCAGTAGTATGACGAAGAAGTGAAAGTAACACCCAAAGTTCCTAACTAAATTGTTTCCTACCTAAATGGAAAGAGAGAAAAAACAATGCAAAAGAAGGTCAGGGTATAGTTGTAAACAAGCATTTTACTTTAAAATTTATATAAATGTATATCAATTTCTAATACAACAAACCAAACATTCAAAAAAATAATCTCTGCATAACTAATACCTGCATAACTAATCCCTGCATTACTTATCCCTGCATAACTAATCCCTGCATAACTAATACATGTATAACTAATACCTGCATAACTCTAACCGGCAACCAAACGACCCTTAAGTACATAAGCTGTTCAGTAATTGTCTACATTGCTGTGCTTTCCTACCTATTTGTATATCCTCTAATCTGTATTTGAGCTCCTTTTTTAGCTGTGCAATTGCAAGGTCTGTATTCACAGTTGTGTTCCTGAATATCTTCCAATTCCGTGCCTGCCATGTGTGGTATATCGCTGCCCCCCATGTGGATGCCACTACTTTTTTCTTCATCTGTTTCCATTTTCTGCTTTTCAACCAATGTAGGCTTTGTGTAACTCCCCTGGCCATCAATTGAATACCTATCCATTGACTTAACTCATTTCTCATCTCCCTTATCCACTCACAGTCCACAAACAGATGCTGCAATGTTTCCACTACTCCATTCCCACATAAGCTGCATGTATTGTCTGTCACTGTTATGTGCATGTGCTGCAGTCTCTCCTTTGTGAGCAATTTCTTTTGATTAGCCAACCAAACTATGAACCTGTGCTTTGGCTGCATTACTTTGGTCCATACTAAATCATCAACTTTGCATCTAACCAATCCAGTCAGTAGTGCATTGTAGCTCTGAGTTACTGAGTACTGTCCGCTAGGTGTGAGAGTATATTTACCGCTCTGGTACCACTGTGTCATGATTGCCTTAAGTGCATTAAGCTTCCTCCAATACCAGCTACTATCCACTACTATCCACTGGAGGGCTAAGGTTCCAAATGGTATCATTTTGCTTTATGTATATGCCATGCACCCACCTCACCCAAAGTGAGTCCTTTTTCTCATTTAGCTGCCAGAGTAGTTTTCCCACTGAGGTTGTGTTCCAATTGCTGCATCCCTTATGTTCAATCCTCCATACTTTTTTGGTTTACACACCTTCTCCCAAGCCACCAATGCTATGTTCTTGTGTTCCTCTGATGTGCCCCATAGGTAGTCCTTACATCTCTTGTCAACTGCTTTAAGCACACTTTGTGGGAGAATAAAGACTGCCCCCAAAAAGTTATAGATTGAAAACAAGACACTTTGTCAATTTCTTCTTGTGTTTATTTATTTTTGGCATGGGTTGTATCAAACTTCTTTTGAAATTTCGAATTAGGCAAAGTTAATCCTAAAAAAATCAAAGGTGCTGCCGCACAGGTGGTTGATGGGGAATTGCTCTATAGAATATTCTCAATATTTTTGAATGTTGAAGAAGGGCTTCATGTATAGGGGGCTTTTCTTCCATATTTTGCCTAGTTTGAAGACCCATAGTCACTTGACCATCGGTCTGCTACTAGATTTTCTTGTTTCAACTATATATTTTGATTGTTGAGATCACCTTTTCTTTTTTCCATTTGGTAGACTTTGTGGATTCTTGTCTTACCGCCCTTAGACTAATCAACGAACTTGTATTCCTTTCTGTAATTCCTTCCAGTTCAACTCTGTGTGGTACCTGGAAAACCTGTGACTGATCCATTATATCAGGAAAGTCCAAAGCCAACATTCAGTGAGGTCGTACAACTCCTTCACAAGCTTTATATTTACTATTATTCTGCACTTTTTTGGTGCCATTTTGACCGGCGATATTTGTCAAATGCAGGTAATGGCATCTTGCCCTAAGGAAGATATACCCAATTTGAAGGAACTTCTTCAGGAGGAAAATTTCTACCTGAGAACAGAGGTTACATGATTTCTATATTTTCATTACATTCATCAATCTACAGATTACTAATATATCATTATGATATATTTTAAGAAATGGAAGTAAAGGTATTTAATATATTAGTGACAGAGATAAAAGAATATAATGCCCAGACCCTTTTCCAACATCTCTTTTGTATTAGATCTAAGGAAAAGAACTATTCTGTCAACTGGAATGCCTCTATAAAACAAAAACAACTACGACTTTAATCTAAATCCAGTTGGGGTCAGCTATATGAATCCTAACTATTCATTTCGCTATTTTTAGACTAGAGTGCCTCAAAGTGTTTGTAAAGTAAATAAAAGTGTAAAGGTTCTGCGATAATTAAAAAGAAATGGTGCTAGCAGTCCAATGAAGTGGCTATATCATTTATAATTCTTTAATTACAAAAATAACATATTAATTGAGAGATAAATGTAGGAATATTCTCATTTTTCAGAAGTAATATTCTCCATGTCTCATCCAACACCTCTAAATGAAGTGTAGCACGGTCTTTAGCAATAATAAATCCAACAAAGGTTGAGGTCGAATCCCACAAGGAGTAGGTTTGTGCTGAAGTGTCCAAATACATGTAAACTTGGTGATTCTTAAGTTTATCTTCAAGCAAAAGAGTGGTGATCGATTATGTCTACAATTACTAGTAAAATTTAACTAAGGAATTTTATCGAACACATAGAATGCAAATAAAGCTGCAGTGTTATCAAAGGCGAAAAGCACAAAAAAACTCTAAGGACTGTTCGGGCATTACGCGAAAAGCGGAGCATGAGCTTTAATGAAGAACGACGCAAATGGAAAAAAACTACAAATATGTATGTGTTGTCGAAGAGACGAAGACTAATATCTATAAGCATGAATACCAAATATATGGACAAAGAAATTGAAGAAAATTTACGATAAAGTAAAATATCAATTGTTTAGCGTCACCTCTTCAGTATTACGCTCATTGGAAAGGAAAAGTATGCCTTAGAGGCTTGATGACAGCACTGAAGTGCTCGCTAAGCGAGCGAAGTGCTCAACATGTTTTGAGCCTCGCTTCAAGGCTTAAGCGCGCCTTTGATAACATGGTAAATGTGTAGTAACAAATAAGAGAAAGATACTAGGATTGTTTTCCCTTCGTGTAGGCTATGCTTTTGGGTTCAATTCTAGTTAATTAAGCATGTGTTATGGCCTCAATTTCTATTCTAGTAACTTCTTAATGTCTTCCAACACTTAAAAAGGTTTTTACCCCAAGTTGCTCTTCCAAGTCAATTAAGGCTCAATGATAAGACATTGAGTAGCATGTAGAAATCATACTATTCCTAGCTAGATTTCATTAGTCAAGTGATTAACCCACTTAATTTCTAGGTAATTACTTTGTGCCTAAGCTAGGTTCCACTCTTCCAAGTTGGAACAAGCAAAATAGGCATGAACTTAGTGTTTGCAACCACAAAATCAATCAATAAAGCATGAAGTAATTAGATAACACAAAGCTTAATCAAACTTAGAATTTGTATTAACAACCCAAAAGCATAACCCCACTTAGGATTCACAATCCTAGCTTAAAAAGCTTAGCTAGACATAATAAGGAAAGAAAGTACAAAAAGAGATGAAATTCTCAACATAATAGCTAAAGAGCAGTGTTGTGAAGAGCGTGAAGCGAGGAAAAGCGACAACCCCCTTTTCGCTCAAAGCGAGAAGCGAAGCGCTCACTTTTTTGAAGTGACGCCGAATTTAAAAAAATAAAAAAATAAATACTGCATAGACAACACATGTAACTGTAAGCAAAAATAAGAGGAAGGGCAGCATACCATTCCAG
Organism: Nicotiana attenuata; assembly: GCF_001879085.1. Classification (NCBI taxonomy): domain Eukaryota; kingdom Viridiplantae; phylum Streptophyta; class Magnoliopsida; order Solanales; family Solanaceae; genus Nicotiana; species Nicotiana attenuata. The sequence continues at coordinate 74,361 of NW_017672665.1, forward strand.
TAAAAAATGGCAAGAGGAGGAGGAGGAGGAGGAAATCACATACCTGGCTAGCATTTCGCTGCTATTTGGACGTTGAAATAGTGAAAGAAGGAGGAGGAGGAGGAGGAGGAGGAGGAGGAGGAGGAGGAGGAGGAAGAAATCACAGACCCGGACCAAACTTGATGATGTTGAAGTTGAAAAGTGTAGCACTTCGCTACTATTTGGACGCTAAAACAGTGAAAGAAGAAGAAGAAAGAGGAGGAGGAGGAGGAGGAGGAGGAGGAGGAAGAAATCACATACCCGGACCAAACTTGATGATCTTGAAGTTGAAAAGTGTAGAAAACTTGAACCCTAGTTGCCTCTTTCTTTCTCTGTTGCTGCTGGTCGATATGTTTTAAAAAAAGAACATCTTTTTTAATTAAATAGGCTGGCAGCCCTTTAAAACAGAGAAGCGCTCGCTTCTTACGCATCGTTTCGCATCGTCGCTTCTCGCTTTTTAGTGGGAAGTGAACGCTTTTGAATACCTGCTACGCTTCAGATAGCAGAAGAGCTCGATGGGTCGCCTGGCTTCGCTTCTCGCTGTAAGTGAGGAAGCGCCCGCTTTTCACAACACTACTAAAGAGGAAAGAAAGTTTGTTTATAACAATGGTGAAGTCGCCCAAAACTTTAAGGGAAACTCCAAATGCTGCTCTCCGACGTTGTTCAAAGGGATCAAAGATGCTCTAAAGAATGACCTAGATTGCTATTTAAAATTGTTTGCGATATCTGGCAAAAGTGTCCCTATGGTGTCCAGTCGTGGAGCCGGTTGATGACCGTCTCCACTTTGGTTCTAATGCTTCACGTGTCTTCGTGGCCTTGTTATGGAGCCATCGGTGTTCGTGGACTTGGACAGAGTTCTTTCAATTTCTTCAAGATCGATCATGGCCTGAATCGGCTCATCCACGATTCACATCGTGTAGTTGTTCGTCTAGCCATTCAAGACCGTGGAGCTGCGCAGACTTCGCTCCAAATTTTCCGTACTTAGCCATTTTTTCATGCACTTTTTCATCCCTAGTTTCGGCTCCACTTTCTTCCATCATTAAGTCTTTATATCTTCAATCCTTTGCTCCAAATTCCTTCTCTTTTCATCCTTTTTGATCAAATCCTTCATCAACTATTTCATTTAGGCGCAAACACCTGAAATCAACCGAATTAAGTTAGTTAAGGCTATTAAATCTTACTTAAAGAACCTTAAAACTCAAGAAAAAGCTATGAATAAGTTAGCAAAATACCAACTTATCAATCTCCAGCTGTCAGTATTGAGCATGAACTCACTGTTTCCAGGAAGGAGAGCAAGGGCGGTTGCCTGTCTTGGTACTGAGCATGAAGGGAAGTGATAAGAAGAAGAGGCCAGCTGTTGTCTTCCTGCATAGTACAAACAAATGCAAAGAGTGGTTACGGCCATTGCTTGAGGTGATATTCTGTTTTCTTCAAAATACTCTAAATCATCATGGATCAATAAGGACAATTCTGTGTATGAATCTCTTTTTACTTTTTGGGTTCAGGCGTATGCTTCAAGGGATTACATAGCTGTAGCAATTGATTCTCGATATCATGGAGAACGTGCCACCAATATGACAACATATCGAGATGTAAGAACATAGCATTTTAATCTTGATTTTTCATTCAAAACAGTATATTCAGTTCCAATAGGCTATGGGCGAGCTGTCTTAAATTTATACCTTGTACTAATTACTCTACCATTTAGTAGCAAAACCTTTGGCCTTTTATCGTGAAGGATCCAATTTGTTGAGTATTAACTCTATGGCCTATGGAAGTACTGAAACTACTTCGCTTTTTCGGAGTATAAACTGGGGGGAGGATCTGTTCTGTATATCATGGTGTACTTAATTTTTCTGTTATTACTGGCTTCATATTGAGGAGGAGAAATCAAGAAGGGAACTTGCCACACTATTTTCTTTACATGGAATGCTTGGATGCTACTATTTGATTGAGTTGATATGCCTGACTGCTTTCTCTCTACAATTCAGGCCCTTATATCATCATGGAAGAAAGGTGATACAATGCCTTTCATATTTGATACGGTAAGGAAACTGAGACTTGTTGTTGGGAAAATGAACGTAATTCCACTGTTTTTGAGTTGAGAGAACTTGATAAAGTACAGTTTTTAATCTTAAACCACCGTGCTTATTATCTAATATCTAGTCTCTGAAAAAAATACTTTTCTGCAAATTTTGAAGGTCTGGGACTTGATAAAACTGGCAGATTATCTGACAGAGAGGGAAGATATTGACTCGTCAAGGATTGGAATTACTGGTGAATCACTTGGAGGTTAGGCGAGTCACTTTACATTCAATATCAACTGTTACTTAAACATGTGGAGTTCATAATTTGTTCTGTCTTGCAGGTATGCATGCATGGTTTGCTGCATTCGCTGATACTCGCTATACAGTGGTTGTTCCTATCATCGGAGTTCAGGTGACCCTTGAAAATTAGTTTAAGTGAAGATAAGGAAAGAGTTACGGATATATCAATAGTACATTTACTGTGGAGATCTTGGAATGAGGTTGCAGGGATTCCAGTGGGCTATTGAGCATGACAGGTGGCAGGCAAGAGTTGACAGTATCAAGGCTGTGTTTGAAGGTGACTGAAACTAACTTAACTTGTAATTTATCAGCTTATTGTAGTTGTGCATGTTCTTATCTGGAAATGTCATCTGTTTGTCCTTTCAGAAGCACGTGCTGATTTAGGCAAGAATGAAATTGATAAAGAAGTGGTTCAGAAGGTCAGGTCTATTTGTCTTCCTGCTTCTTTTACTCTATCTGGTTTCCTTGTTGCATGTCTAGCTAAGTTGTGCGGACTCTTCGTTTTTGGTGTCGCACCCATCTCGACACGTGACGGGAGCGGGATACCTCCCGGATTCGGTCGACTAACTTCGGATACTTTGACCTGAGTCTATCGACAAATTTGGGGGGAAATTGAGATTTTGATTTCTCAAAATTAAAAATAGAACATATTTAAGACATGCAAAATGGCGTACCTTCAATATTGTAGTACTTTATCTCATATTTGCTTCTTTGTGTTCCAGAAAAACCAAGAATTCAAGGGGGGTCGTGTTCTGATACGGTCTTATAGCTCTATTTTTTTTATAATTTTGAATTTCTTTAGCCGAATCCCCGCACCCGTATCCATACCTGGATCCGCACCCCAGAATCTTAAAATTGAGATTTTGCCGAATCCGACACTCGAATCCGTGCCCGTATCGGATGCCCCGCACGAGTCCGAGCAACTTAGATGTCTAGTAAGCGACTTGGTCATTGTGTTTGTGCAGATCCTGATTAGCTTTACCCAAGTTGCTTGATTCTTTTAAATATAACTAGCCTTAAAGTGGCTGGAGATTTGGGACAATCATATCTTGTTTCTTATCATCAAAGGAAAGGGCAAGAGTAAAAAAGTCTCTAGATAGGTAGAAGTAACTTCTAAGGAGCAAGCCTGCGGCTTGACGCACTAGTTGCAGCTGCGTAAATTGTAATCAAAAGCAAAAAAGCAAATGCTCCTATGTTTCAGTTGATCAAGCCTTTTCACCAGAAGCTCTCTAAACATCCATGACCACTTAAGGGGAAAAATGAGGAGCAGTAGCAGCAAAACTGAATCTGTTTAAGCAAGTTCTCGTGCAAGGGAGCGGGATCTATTGTGAGATCTCACAATTTTCAGATTTATTCTTAAAGATTCAGCTGACGTATAAATAAGGTGAGGCATAGATTCATCCCTCTTTAGTGGAACTCTCATAGGTTCTACCAGTTTCCGTAGTAACCAGAAGAAAATGGGATCTCACATTGTTCGGATTATTCTCAGAGGTTCAGCTGATGTATAAATAAGGTGAGGCGTAGACTCATCCTTCTTTAGTGGAACTCTCATAGTTTCTACTAATTAAGATGGAAACCCATACCTCATGCTGTTGAGGACATCTAAATTTCTGAGACCAAAAGCCTTAAGACGTTTTTCTTGGTACTTGTTCATAACCCTATTCATCTGGTTTGCTATTATTTCAATGTCTCTCTTTTTTACTTCATCTTTCCTTCATCTAGTCTCCAATAAATTTCTTGATCCAATAGAAGACTATCCACAATGACCCCATTCTTAGTGGATAAACTCCCCTCGCGTGACATAAATTAAGGGAGATCTCTGATGCAGTTTTATCGGCCAGCACTGTATTTGAGAAGCTGTAAAAATTAATCAGCCTAAAGCTGAGAAAAAGTAAATGTATAGCTCTCCGAAAGACTGGATCAAGCGACTGTTCAAGTTAGACTTGTGGCAAGGCAACTTTTAATTTATAAATTCAATTGTATATTGTTATAGTCATCAGTTTCCGAAATGCAGCTTTAGAACTTTTTAAAATTTTCACGATAATATTCATCAAGAAAAGATTTCTGTTTGATCTTAATTAGAATATGTGACCAGGTCTGGGACAGAATTGCTCCAGGTTTGGCATCTCAGTTCGATTCACCATACACAGTACCAGTCATTGCACCACGCCCCTTGCTGATTTTAAATGGTATGGTGATCTATTTGTTCACATGATTTATGATAATTCGTGCTATCACCATTTATTAAACATCAATTGTCAGAATGTATGCACCATTTCAAATTTGTGCAAATAACTGGAAGATAAATCTACATTTGGGAAATGTAGGAGCGGAAGATCCTCGTTGTCCCATTGCTGGCCTGGATATTCCGAAATCAAGAGCCCATAAAGCTTGTGAGAATGCTGGTTGTCCACTTAATTTCAAGGTACATTGTTATCCTCACTGCCACCCTCCTTTTTTCAGGAAAACAAAACATGTTTCCTTTCTTCACAATCAGCTAATTTTGATTCCAAGGGTTCAAAAGGGGAAAACAAGGGGCGTGTTTGGTAGGAAGAAAAATATTGTCCTCGAAAATATTTTCTTGGAAAATAACTGGTTTTCTTACTACTGGTTTTTGGCTAGGTAGAGTATCAGGTAACAAAAAATATTTTTTGAAAAATATATTATTTAGGCAAACACTACGGGAGACGAAATGGGTAAGGGCGAGGGAGGGTGGTAGGTCAAGGTCGGGGCCGGGGTGGTAGTGGCAGGGATAGGGGTGGGGGTGGTGGGGGATGAGGCTTTAGAGGACCAGTTTTCCTGAAGTTTCTGTTTTCCTTTACTTTTCAGGTGATAGCGGAAGATGGTATTGGACATAAAATGACTCCATTGATGGTGAAGGAAGCGAGCAATTGGTTTGACAGGTTCCTTAAAGTGTAATAGCAAGGTTTTCGTTGATAATTTCTTCTGTAAAATGGTAAAAGCTGCTTTACTAGCTAATAAAGTGGGAAAATGTAATTGATAGAAGACAATAATTCTACATTTATTTCACAACTTTTATTTGGCTTTTTNGGTTAGAGAGCTAATTACCTGTTTTGAAGAAAAAAACCGATGTCCAAAAGGTACCGAAACTCTGCCGAAATTTTTGAAAAAAAAAAGAGAAAGTTTGTTTCTTTTTGGCCAAATACATCGACAGCCCCTTAAAGTTGTCCACACTTTTCACTTAGACACTTTATCTTAACTTTGTTCCATTTGAATACTTTAATCAGGCCTTTACTGTGTCGTTCAGACACAATATGCTGACATGGCAAAGCAAGTATCTCTCACTTTTTTCAAGCGCGTGAAAATGAATTGAAAAACAAACCTTTCATACTTCTTGCGAAATGAATATTTTTGCCGAATTTTTTTTCCGGGTGGATCTTCCAAAAATCCTTCAGATCTGAAAGCTTTGCGATGAGACCAAATGGTTCGCAGGTGAAGTTTGTCGGCACAAATTTATTTCGGAGAGGCAATGTCGAGTATGTGCTTAACTTGTTTGGTGCATTGGATAAACAAACTAACACCCAGAAATTTGTTCCTATTGCAGCAAATTAACAAGAAACTTTTGAATGCTCAAAGGTTATTTTTGTTTGATTGGTCATTAAGAAGAAGGTATTTTTGGTTCCTCTTATGTTGTGATGGGCGGGGTTTCGCGTGAAGATTCGACGCCGACAGGCGGTGATCGGCAGCAGCGGCCATGGCGTTGTTGTCTTCTCTTTGCCCCATTTTACACAGATCTGAACCTCAAGGATTTTCAGTAAAGGACGGTCGCCCTACTGATGGTCGCCCCTCTCTGCCATGTCCATGATTTCTCCATTATCAAAATCAACAATGCTTTGAGAAATGAAGAACAATAAAAGGAAAATATTGAACCATCTCAGCAGCACTCCTTTATCTTTGTAAAAAGGGGCTATTATGCTCTTTCTTTTTCTGGTTCTGCTTCTGCTTCTGCTATTACAACAACTGATTTGCACAAATAGCTGATTTTCTTCACCAGAAATTTTTTCTCCGGTCATTTTGGTTCCAAAACTCTTAGTAGTTTTAACCTAGAAAGGAAGAATGAAGAAAAAGAAATTAAATTTCTGGAGAACAAGAAAGAGCTGGAAAAGTGATGGCCGGAAATTAATTTTCCGACGAGGAGGAATAAAGATGACGACGCTGGGGTGGGGTTCTCGTTTTTTTTTAATTTGATCAAGTTACATCCACATGTCCTCGGCTTATTCGTTATTGTGGTGTGTGAATTACACGCACCTTTTGTGTGTGGCTGCTTACGAATTTTGTGTCTAAACGACACAGCAAAGACCTGACCCCCTTACCCGTATCTAGCTACTGACTATGGTACACAACTGTCATTGTTCACACATCACATGTGGATTGGTGGATTTCTCATAGTTGTTGCTGCCGCGCATGCAGCCATTTTTATGGTAAGAGATTATAATCCAACTACTCGGTACATTTCAGGTGATAGCGGAAGATGGTATTGGACATAAAATGACTCCATTGATGGTGAAGGAAGCGAGCAATTGGTTTGACAGGTTCCTTAAAGTGTAATAGCAAGGTTTTCGTTGATAATTTCTTCTGTAAAATGGTAAAAGCTGCTTTACTAGCTAATAAAGTGGGAAAATGTAATTGATAGAAGACAATAATTCTACATTTATTCACAACTTTTATTTGGTTTTTTTTTTTTTTAGGGGGAGGGGGGGGGGGTATGTGGAGGGCGGAGGGATTGAGTTAAGCCCAAGTGTATTCCATGGCATCTTCAAACTTATTTCGTGGAGTTAGCGTTCTTGTAGAGTTGTGCTTTATGCTGTGCTCTTTGGTTGTTGACAATAGAACGGATTAATTCCTAAAATTATACGTTCCACTTTATATGACGTACTTCAAAGTGCGAGGGTTAAGCAGACTAATTTTTGGCGTGAGTTCCAACATAATTTTTTTTGAAAGTTTATTGAATAAACTTAAATATTTAAAATCTACATAAAGAGTATAAGTCAAAAGTCAGTGATTCAACATATTTAAAAGGCCAAATACATCACAACCCCTTAAAGTTATCTATACTGTTCACTTAGACACTTTATCTTAACTCTGTTCCATTTGAATACTTTAACCAGTGGTTCAGACACAATATGCTGACATGGCAAAGCAAATATCTCTCACATTTTTCAAGCGCGTGAAAATGATCTGAAAAACAAACCTTTCATACTTCTTGCCGGAAAATGAATATTTTTGCCGAATTTTTTTTTCGGGTGGATCTTCCAAAAACCCTTCAGATCTGAAAGTTTGCGATGAGACCAAAAAACAAACCTTTCATACTTCTTGCCGGAAAATGAATATTTTTGCCGAATTTTTTTTCCGGGTGGATCTTCCAAAAATCCTTCAGATCTGAAAGCTTTGCGATGAGACCAAATGGTTCGCAGGTGAAGTTTGTCGGCACAAATTTATTTCGGAGAGGCAATGTCGAGTATGTGCTTAACTTGTTTGGTGCATTGGATAAACAAACTAACACCCAGAAATTTGTTCCTATTGCAGCAAATTAACAAGAAACTTTTGAATGCTCAAAGGTTATTTTTGTTTGATTGGTCATTAAGAAGAAGGTATTTTTGGTTCCTCTTATGTTGTGATGGGCGGGGCTTCGCGTGAAGATTCGACGCCGACAGGCGGTGATCGGCAGCAGAGGCCATGGCGTTGTTGTCTTCTCTTTGCCCCATTTTACACAGATCTGAACCTCAAGGATTTTCAGTAAAGGACGGTCGCCCTACTGATGGTCGCCCCTCTCTGCCATGTCCATGATTTCTCCATTATCAAAATCAACAATGCTTTGAGAAAAGAAGAACAATAAAAGAAAAATATTGAATCATCTCAGCAGCACTCCTTTATCTCTGTAAAAAGGGGCTATTATGCTCTTTCTTTTTCTGGTTCTGCTTCTGCTTCTGCTATTACAACAACTGATTTGCACAAATAGCTGATTTTCTTCACCAGAAATTTTTTCTCCAGTCATTTTGGTTCCAAAACTCTTGGTAGTTTTAACCTAGAAAGGAAGAATGAAGAAAAAGAAGAAAAAGAAATTAAATTTCTGGAGAACAAGAAAGAGCTGGAAAAGTGATGGCCGGAAATTAATTTTCCGACGAGGAGGAATCATTGGGGAAGATGACTCTGGGGTGGGGTTCTCGTTTTTTTTTTAATTTGATCAAGTTACACATGTCCTCGGCTTATTCGTTATTGTGGTGTGTGAATTACACGCACCTTTTGTGTGTGGCTGCTTACGAATTTTGTGTCTAAACGACACAGTAAAGACCTGACCCCCTTACCCGTATCTAGCTACTGACTATGGTACACAACTGTCATTGTTCACACATCACATGTGGATAGGTGGATTTCTCATAGTTGTTGCTGCCGCGCATGCAGCCATTTTTATGGTAAGAGATTATAATCCAACTACTCGGTACAACGATCTATTAGATCGTGTCCTTAGACATCGTGATGCAATCATATCCCATCTCAACTGGGCATGTATATTTCTATGCTTTCACAGTTTTGGTTTGTATTTTCATAATGATACCATGTGCAAAGGCTTCTAATTCTGCGAATTGTGCTAGTTCTAATTTTAATTTACCAGCTACTTATTTCATGGCTTTTATTTGAGTTGCGGACCCCACTCTGGAAACGGAGATACCCACATTAATAGCAGGAATTAAAGTATTCAAATGGAACAGCGTTAAGATAAAGTGTTTAAGTGAAAAGTGTGGACAACTTTAAGTGGTTGTCGATTATATTTTATTTGTAAAAAACAAGGTATAAAAAGATCTCTTTGACACCGTAAAGAGTGAACGTTTCATATAAAGTGGAACATAGGGACTAATTAATTCCAACTAAAGATAAACTTAACCATTAAAGAGTATTCTTCCATTCCTCAAAAGTCCACTTACCCTAAAATGAAAATAAGAGGCTATTTATAGTAAGTATTTGGGCCTACGGTGTGGAAATAGACTCTCTAACTCACACAAGGTGAGGGTAACGTCTGCCTACATCCTATCCTTCCCGGACACCATTTATAGGATCGCACTGAGTAAGCTTATGAACACACACAAGCAAACAATACAAGTATAAAAAATTGAAAGAATCATGCTTCCATTTGAGTCAAAACCCTTTGAAACTACCAACAAATTCCACAATTTTTATGATATCGTCAAGTTTCATAAAAAATTAATCAAGACATTATTACTTTGGGTGACTACGACTCAAGATTGGGTCGTACCAAATTTTGTGTTCCTAAAACTCACGTAACTTCTGTTAACAAACATAGTTCTTTTACTTAGTTTAGTCCAGACAACTAAAACTGTAAATTGCAAAATAATAAAGAACACAAGATTTTTTAAATACAAAATCACCAAAATTAAAGTCGTAAAAATCATACACATCATTTTGTGTCCTACCCAACAACTCTGCTACTTCTAGGAAGTGCAGAAAAACTAGCTCCTACCCAAGACTTTAGCTTAGTATATCCACATTGTCTTAGGGTGATAGCATCATACACATCATTTTGTGTCCCATACTTGACTTCAAGAAAGCGCGCATACAACTACTCAAGAAAAGGTAGTCAGTAGAAATCCACAAGGCAGCATGTCCAGCCTTTTTGGTATCAACAACTCTTGCCATATGCTTAATCATTAGTCCTTGCAGATTAATGGGTGATTTAAGACTTAGGGGTATTTTCGGATATTGATTGGGAGATCCTTAGGTTGGTTTGAGACTTTTTAGCGAATTCTGGAAAGTTGAAGGTTTGGAAGGTTGAGAGGTTTGACCGAGAGTTGAATTTATTGATACCGAGTTCAAATTTTGGTTCCGGGAGTTGAAATACGTCTGTTGTATCATTTGGGACTAGTGTGCAAAATTTGAGGTTATTCGGAGTTGATTTGATATGGTTTGGCATTAGTTTTAGAAGTTGGAAGATCATTAGTTTCATTAGGCTTAAATTGGGGTGCGATTCGTGATTTTGATGTTGTCTGATGTGATTTGAGGTTTCGAGTAAGTTCATAATGTGTTTTAGGACTGGTTGGTATATTTGGATGGAGCCTCGGGTGTGATTCGGATGGTTGGCGGATCATTTTGGGACTTAGAAGAAATGCTGAAGGTTGTAGGTTCTGGTGCAATCGCACCTGCGAGGATTTGGCGAGTGTGATACCGCAGATGTGGAAGCGCAGGTGCGCTAAGTTGTCCGAAAATGCGGAGATGGTTGGGAGCTTCATAGTTTGCAGGTGCAGAGGGAGTCCGCAGAAGTGGACTCACAGATGCGGAACATTGTCCACAAATGCGGAAGACCGGAGGCTATAAAGGGATCGCAGAAGCGCTATTGTGGACGCACCTGCGGGGCTGCAGATGCGGTTAAGTGACCGTAGGTGCGAGAATCGCAGGGGAAAAGATTAAAACGAGGGTTTGAGTCATTTTTCTCATTTTTGGATTTGTGGAGTTCGGCTAAGGGCGATTTTTGAGAGGATTTTTGCTACAATTGAAGATGTAAGTGAAGTTTAATCACTTTTGATATTAGATATTGATTACCCACTAATTATTACACCTAATTTATGTGAATTTGAAGAGAAATTTGGGGATTTTAGACCATGTGGTTGGAGAGTGAGATTTGGTGATTTGGGGGTCGATTTGTGGATGAAATTGGATAAAATTAGTATGGTTGGACTCGTAATTGAATGCGTGTTTGAAATTTGTGTCGGGTTCCGGGGTGCGATTCCGGGGTTGACTTTACATATTTGATTCAAGACTTTAACTTTAACATTTGAGATTGTTTTCTATGTCTATTATTGACGGTATTAAGTTGATTTGACTAGATTCGAGTCGCTCGGAGGCCGATTAGCGAGGCAAGGGCTTGTTGGAGTATTGAGTTGCGCATTTTGATGTAAGTAACATTTCTAAACTTGGAATTGAGGGTAATTATCCTTGAGAACCAAGTTATTTGTGATGTGTTGGGGTGACACACATGCTAGGTGACAGGTGTGTGGGTGTGCACCGGGGTAATCATGATCCAGGTTGACTTTTGTACTTTGTTGCTATCATGTCTTGTTTTATCCGTGTTTTTCCTACACATCCCACACTTAAACATTGCTCGTCCTCGAGCAATCAAACTACACTTCACATAGAAACGACCTTCTCATCAGACAACTTCCCTAATGCATCATGCCAAGAATATTTAAAACAGACTAAGCACCATATCATAACACCCTCGCCTCAACACTCAACTCAAAGCACCACACATTTTTCGCAACCCGCTGACTTACTCTAACACGTAGGTCAAAGATTTCACCTTACCTTCGCAAATCTTGTGCCCTCACATAAACAGTAGAGAGTAGTTCCACATACAATAAGGTTCAAGAACAATTAGGAACTCAAGATAGAAAGAATTAACTCACTCTCAAGAATAAACTTCTATGCTACAGAAGGCGTACCATAGACTTGCCTGTAGTGTAATGCTCTACTAATTTAAGCTCATTCAGTCAAAGATCAAGTACGACTTAATTTGGTTGTAATGTAGACTGCGGGACGGGTAGGATACATATAGATAATAGTGATTACACCTCCCTAAGCACTTTAATACATATACATTAATATGTCAACCCCACACTTATGTTGAACCAAACCCCAACCTTCACACATAATAGAATCAAGCTCCCAATTTCTTTAAGCACAAACAACTTCAATTTTTTTTTTCAATTCCTTACAAGTGGATCACACAGTTTTTTCAAATATTGCACCTTTCTCCATTTTTTATAGTTTCACTTAAAAATCCGACCATACCTCCACTTAGCTTTTAACAAGATCATAACAATTTCAAGTGCTCCAGAGAGGTCAATGGTTCAAATAGATAGTCAATTCAAACAACGGGGTCAGGCTTGTAACGTGGTTGCTAAAGAAATAGGAATACAAGCTCAAAGGGGCTAACTAATATACATATTAATTAGGTGGGTAAAAGCATATATCTGGGTGACAAAGAAACGCCTCTATCACTTCTTAGACTAAACAAAACTATTATTTCGCTTTGCAAACACACAAGGCAAGTTCTAGACATCAACTGACATGCACTGAATATCAACAAAATCTCACAAACACATTGGCATATAACTCACTCTGGTGGATCTATCCGACTCTATAGTCAAAGCAGTTAAGCAAAGTCGAGATCAAACAAATTAAGATACTTATCTACGAGTCAAGAACTGAGCCTAGACTTCACAACTAAGGCACTCATCGATCTCAAGGCACAACAAAGTCTAGAGAAATTGCTTTCAATTAGCACTACGACACAAGATTTTCTACTCCTAATAAAAAGAAACTAACTATACCTGGTTCAAGTAAAAACCCTTGGAAAAGAACCGCACACAAAGAAAAACCAAGGGGGAATTACTACCTGCCTAGGAAAAAAATTAATTTTTTTTTTTTGGATTATCAGAACTTTTTAATATTTTTGTATTTTTGTTCGACTTTAATCCCTTAAGAAGACAGTCGAGGAAATCCATCATCGGAAAAAGTCAATTTTTTTCCAACTATTACTAACGGAAAAAAACACAATCATACATATACATATTTACATCCCCACCCCACACTTTAAATTGTGGCATGTCCCGATGACACACAAAGAAAAAGCAAGAGGTAAAGAAAACTCCCCTGAATTTTTTCCTTTTTCGAGAACTTATGAACTTAACCCCTAATTTTGAATTCATTCTCCGTTTTTACTCTTTGGGATTCTATATGGAGCTCAGTAGGCCAAATTCATCTGAGGATATCTGTAAGACCTGCTCTTTTCTTTCTTTCTTGGCCTCATTTTGAGCGGTAAATTGTTCTTGCAAGATAATCCTCAATTTGTTACTGCATTCTTGTACAGTATCAGTCCATACATCTTCCTGTAAATCCCCAAAAATAAAATCCACATGATTAATGTTAGAATAATAAAACAAAGAAGCCACATGATTAATGTTAGAATAATAAAACAAAGAAGAAAGGTCATATGAATATTCCTCTGGTATGTTCAAGACCATTTATTTCTCATTCTTTTCTACTAAAGGTAGTAAATGCGGAAATGTGAATGGGGGTTTGAACTCTTCTTTTGTTGCTCCACAATCAACCAAAGCCTCATCTTCTGTCATCTCAATTGAATCAGAGTGTTCTTGCAGAGTGCCAAGTTCTCTCTATGGATGCTCATCCTCTTGGGCAGGCTCATTTTCACAGGGTATCTCCTCCCTATTTTCACCATCACAAGGCAATGAGCTTTCTGAAAGTATACTTACTATTTGACTAACTTGTGTTGTTAGGTTATTAATGACTTCATCATTTTGTATAAATCTCTCTTCAACACTATTCATGAACTAATACATAAGCTCTTCTAAACTACCATTCTCCTCTTGAGGTGGTTGTCTCACTTCGCTTTCGTTCCAGTCATAATTAGAGTATTCGTTCAAGCCAGAGTTAAAATTGTGCCCATATGAAACCTTATACCTGTACAGTCTAGAAATAGAGTGAGACTCTTCAAAAGATGAACCATTGGAGGAATACTTTTGACAATCAACCCAAAGATGATTTTCCCTACATTTAAAACAAACAGCAGAATTGTGATAATGTTCAACTGCTAACTCTTCAACCATTTCTTAGGCTAGTTGTACTCCATCTTCACAGCAATTAGAGTTCAATATCAAGAATGTTTTCTTAAAGTTTTTGCCCCTAGAACTTGTCAGATGCTACAAACAAATCTTAAAAGAAGTTAACTAATAAAAAAAATATTAATAATAATAATAAAACTAATTCACAAATTAGCACCAAAAATTATTTTGAATACTATTGATTGCCAATCCCCAACAACGATGCCAAAATTTGACGAGCACAAAACACAACATGAAACTGATGCTTGCTAGCCAAAGATAATATAGTTTAATATCGTCTCCACAAGTATTGAATTTAAATAATGTTCGAGTAATTTCTGGCTTAAATGCTATTTAGGATTATTAACACCTTGGTTGGAATGATTATGAATTACAACTAACTATTAAAAGTAAAGCAACTGACAACTGAATGCAAAGAACTAGAGATTAGCAGAATTGGTTTCTTATCAATGTGAGAAATAAGGATGCTGACATGATAGGTGCAAGATAGTTATTTTGGGATCTAACTCTAGTTTAATTCACTCTAATGTTCTAATGATTTTCACGAATTCACTCGATGATTAGTTCAAACGTGTAGTCAGGATCCTCTCTCGATTAAATCTTAATTTTACGAGGTGAACTAATATAAGCACTGTGAAAGTATGCAAGCATGCCATTAATGGATTAGTCTTTAGGAAAACGTCTCTCGAATATTCTCCTAACTTGATTTAGTCAACAATTCAACAAGCTCTTTCGATTACTTAAAAGAATCAATGAATTAAATCAAATAAAATAATGCAAAGATAATCACCAAACTATTTCTCTTTCGATTAAATAGACCAGTGAATAACTTTGTAACAATTCTAAGCTCCATAAACGAATTCAAGCAAAGAACTAGAGTTAAAATCCACAAATATTTATCAAAACACCATATCCATCAAACCCTAAAGTAAACTACTCCATAATTATGGAGGAAGTCATCACAAATATAATAAAAGAATAAAAAACATCAATTTAACGTTACAATCCGAACTCCCGTATTGAATTGATAGAAAGATGATGAAATCCTGTGCTTGTAGCCTGCAATGCTCTCCCAAAGCTTCCTAGGTCAAAAGTCCCTCCAAAAATATGTTTTCAGTGTATTTATACCAAGTATGAGCGAACCTGGACGAAACTACCCTCTTTGAGCCGAAGTGGGAACTTACAAAAATTTTACGCTTCATGCATCGCACAGTGCTATGCAGGATGCGTCGCATTAGTGAATTTTGCCCGGCCGTAAACTCTCTGAACTTAGCTTGTCTGACAAAATTTTGACTGATTCTACGCACTATGCCACACATTATGCGTAACATTAGTGTATTTTTATGTCAGACCCAAAAACTCCAAGTCTCTGAACTTCTCAAACTTCTGATGAACTTTTGTACTAATGCGACGCTTAATGCCACGCCTTATGCAACGCACTAGTACATTTTACTCTAGCCCTTGCTCTTTCTTCCAACTTTCGTATGCAATGCTGGTCCACAAATCCCGGACGTGATCCCGGTTTAATTCCTTGGGCTTTTACTCAGACTTCAAAGCTCCAAATTATTCGATTTAGCTCTAGAACATCTTCTTAACTTGGAATCATCTCCTACAAAGCATAAAACACGTAAAAAGTACAAATCACCTTCATTTAAGCTCAAACACGCTTAAAGTGCAATAATTAAAGTGCAAAATGTGGCTAGAATACGTGATTCTAGCCTACCATCAACTACTTGTTAGATTAATTGAGCCATGATTAATGTTAGAAATTATATTTAGGCTATGTGTTTATTTGATTGAGACCTGATGAGGCTATTTCTGTTGTTTGGGGTTATCTGATTTAACTGTAATTTTACATTTAGTCATGGTTCTTCACTTGCATGTCATATATCAGTGTCTGTTCATCATTTATTGTTACATCGCATGTTATCATTGTTGTTCCATACGTGGTACTGATGGACTGAGTGATATGAGATTGTGAGCCCTTTAGACTTGAGAGGTTGATGACTGAGGCGAGCCTTAGAGCTGTGTTGAGAGTGTTATTGTGGATCGAGCTACATGCCGTAGCAGACCATATTGGCTTTATTATTATTATTATTATTATTATTATTATTATTATTATTATTATTATTATTATTATTATTATTATTATTATTATCGTTGTTGTTGTTTGTTGTTGTTGTTGTTGTTGTTGTTGTTGTTTGTTGCTGCTGCTACATGCCGTAGTTTGATTAGTGTTGGGTAGGATTCGCCCCTCTGGAGTCTGACATACCAGCAATGAACGCAGACATAATGATATATATATATATATAGACGTGCTTTGGTGAGGGACATTGATGCCAAGCACCCGTACAGTGCTGAGTGATTGTGTGTGCGTGATGAGGTGGGCATTTGAGGCAGACAACGTGAGTATGTTGAGAGTGAGAGCATCTGGTGATATCATTGTGAAATCATTCATTTGACATGCATAATTGATAGGTACGCATAGACATGTATCATACCTCATGCTAGCTGTAACTGACATGTTCTTATTAGTGTCGGGCTTTAATTGTTATACTTGAAAGCATGTTTAAATTCCTGTAACATGAACGAGTTGATTATGATAATTCCTTTCAGTTACTTACTGCCATTTCAAAAATCTAATGATTTTAAAAATGCAAAATATATATTTTATTTTAAAAAAGGCCATATGGACCACGTTGCTCTCACTTCTATTAGCTGAGATTGCTCAGAAATCGAGATTGTCAAATAACTGAATATAAGAAATAAAAAATTTAGGTATGCACTGAATTAATAAGATATTCTACCAAGAATAAAGCAAAAGATTTCTGTTTTATATTCACAAAAGTATACAATAATAACATAGGTAAAGAGTACCAGTCTTATTTTTACCTTGGGCAGGTGAGGGCAAAGTGCAATAATAGCCATTTGTAAGCTTGGTATTCAAAATATATTTACAATTTACGATGTATTTAAAAATTAGTCAATTCATTAAAATTTCAGGACTAAGTACCCTGAATTTGGAAATTCCGGACCTAATGTCCTAAATTTTTGAGCTGCTAATTTGAAATTCAGGATTCTAAACTACTAATTTAAAATCCAGGACACAATTTTCTAACTTTAGTATACGATGTCCTGAAGTTTGATTTTTTGAGGTTTAAACTCTAGGATGTCATGTCCTGAAGTTTGAGCGAAATTGACTAATCTTTAAATACATCGTAAATTATGGATATATTTTAAACAACATGCTTAAAAGTGGCTACATTATGTCATTTTCATTGTAGGTGTAGATGTTGTTTCCGATAGATCCCGACTTATAGCCCGTTTGGCCAAACTGCAAAAATTAGCTTATTTTGAAAAGTGCTTTTTTTCAAAAGTGCTTTTGTCAAAAGTACTTTTGGTGAGAAGCAGTTTGTGTTTGGCTAATTAGTTTGAAAAGCACTTCTGAGCAGCAATTAGTGTTTGGCCAAACTTTAAAAAACTGCTTCTAAGTGTATTTTTCTCAAAAGTGCTTCTCAAAAAAGTGCTTTTGGAGAGAAGCTACTTTTTTCTGCTTCTCCAAAACTGCTTTTGCTTCTCCTCAAAAGCATTTTTTTTTTCCTTCGAAAAGCTTGGCCAAACACCTCAATTTTTGGCAAAAAAAAAAAAGCACTTTGGCCAAAAATAAGCTTGGCCAAACAGGCTATTAAAGAGAGCTTGCATGTATACAAAAAAAGTGTAATTTTCTCAAAATCAAGGGCCAAATTCCAAGCAACAAATTAAGGTAGTCACACACACACACACTCACACCACCACCACCTCGTGAGAGGCCAGGAGGAATTTGTTTTTTCTTTTTTTTTTTTTTTTTTTTTTAAATTTGTGTCAAAAGAGAATTTGGTGGCTGTGTGGACTCTGTCACACAAAGTAACACTCTGCTATTGGCTACTTAATACTTCTCACCTACGTTTTGGAAAGCTTCATTCTGTAAAAACCCTTGAGAGCTTCACCACTCAAACACAATTCTCTCTTTCAATAGAGTAGAAAAATGGGAGAGAAGGCGAAATCGAGTAGCACGGGTGTTTGGCCCACTGTAAAGCCATTCGCTAATGGAGGTGCGTCTGGTATGCTTGCCACCTGCGTTATTCAGCCCATTGATATGATCAAGGTACTCTTTTAAAGTTAACCCCACAATTTTTCTATAATTATACTACACTTGTTTGTAAAGATTGTTCTTTTGTAACTCCTTGGTTTTGTTTTGAGTAGTTTTGGGGTCAATTTTTTTTGGATGAAAATGAATATTGTGGAATTCTCTTTTTATTTTCTTCTCATTTTGATTTTTGTCTACACTTTTGAGTTTGGTATCTTTGTGTCTTTTTGGAGCCTAAGGGTGTGTTTGGTACGAAGGTAATGTTTTTTTGCATTTTCTTACTTATTTTCTTGTATTTGGTAACTAAGCAAAAATATTGTCGCAAGAGCATTTATATATAATTCATGCAAACACTACGGGGAGAGGGTGAGGGGGTTTGGGACGAGGTGGGTCGGGGGGCAGGTTCGGGTTTGGGAGTTTGGGGTAGGGTGTTTTGGGAGTGGGGAGGAGACAATTAGCATGGAATGCCGCTTATGGAACTTGTTTTCCCTACTTCCACAGCTGATGTGATTTTCCTGACTTTTACGGATTTTGTTTTCCTATTGAAAATATTTTCGGAAACATTTTGGATTGAACGGGGTGACTTCAAATTTCAAATTTGAGGTGCTTTTGTAGTAAATGAACAAGCTTTAGCCTTGAAAAGATTGAAATTTGAGGCTTATTTACATTGTGAAGTTACTCTTTCAATTCTATGTTCTTCAGTTTGATGGGTTTCATTTATATTTATGGATTTTGTTTCTTATGATGGCAGGTAAGAATCCAATTAGGGCAGGGATCAGCTGGAGATGTCACGAGGACTATGCTTAAGAATGAGGGATTTGGTGCATTTTACAAGGTTTGTTCCCTTGGAGTTTTACGCATAGACGGGTTAACTTTGTCCTTGATGAATAATAGCTGTACTCTGTTAAAGCTGAATCCACTTAAAAACAAAATAATTATTAAGATTAAAAAACATACAGATAGGGAGTATTTTAATCATCCATAATAGGTATAAGTTGGATTTTTCTTCTTCGGGTAACAAAGATGTGGCTGTGGTATGGATAAAAACATTATGTTATCCTCAAGATGTCATTTTATGAGAATTGAAAATAATTGGACACGGTACAAGTTTACCTATTTTCACCAACAAAAACAAAATTTACCTATTTTGACTTCATGCTCTTTTGTATTGCTACCACTTCGTATGCTATTGAAAATTCAAACGTCCAAAGCAAAGGAAATTTGAAAATATGCATGCAAAAGCTTTTTGCTTTTACTTGTTTTGTGCCCTCTAGTGCGCTATTTATTGCTTAGCGCATAACAGAGATAATCTGATCACACTTCACATTAACTGGTAATGCAGTGTACTAAATGGATCAGGGGTTAAACATGTGCAGAGTACCATGATTTACTATATCAGTTGACTCCATATTTTATTAATTTGTTTAATCAATGTCAAATTTCTTGCTTGATTGATATGAATATATTGTATCAGTTTCTAGTTCAGCAGTGCCAATTTTTAGTGATATATCTTGGAGAATTTTGCATAGTGTTTTATGACATATTCCTCTACAAAAGTCCCATGGGATTGTCTTTACTAATTGACCAATTGATATGTATAACATTAATGCTTGAAAATATATGACTTATCTCAATTGTCATTTTTTTTAAGTACAGTTGGAATTAGGATGTCAGTGTATTGAAAAGTATCATCTGTGCATGACTCCGTTTTGGGATTGAGGCAAGTTGTTGTATTGGGATGTAGTTTCAGTTGGAAGTCTTTTGGAGAGCTTGTGAATAATGTTAAACATGGAGAACCTATCAAAAAAAAAAATGTTAAACATGGAGAAGCATAACTTCAAGATAAATTGAATTTTCAAATGGTAAATTATCTTGCCTCAAGATGGATGTCAGCAGCCTTAATGTGCCTGTAACTGAAGACAGGTGTTGGTATGAGGGTTGTCTAACATGCCATCGTCATTTTTGGGCCAGGACATCGGAATTTAACCTGCTTATATTCTTTTAATGAGTCATGTGGTTACCTTTATGTGTTGTACACCTCTTTATTTGTCACAGACCTTAATTATGAACTTTTTCATTATTTTGAGCAGGGCTTGTCAGCTGGTCTTCTTAGGCAAGCAACATACACAACAGCACGACTTGGATCATTCAGGTGAATGCTTGTCCTACATTTCCTTTTGCCCCTTCAAACCTCGTTAGATATATCGAGGTCCTTAAAATATTGATTTTGATATCTCAAGGTTATTTAAAACTCTTTGCAGTGTTATTATTTCCTTACCAATATGCCCATGGAAGCTTATTGAATGCAGTTGCATAAGCCTAACATATGCTCTGTTCCTTGTGTGTCTTATACAAGTGTATGTAGTGCTAGTAAAAGTCATCGCATCGCCACTTTTTAGAGAAGTTTGCACTTTAAACTAATGGTGCACAAAATGATTCCATTGAATCTCAACTTTGAGTTGGATTAATATTGGGAATATTGTATATTGAATGCTGAAATTAGTTTATTCTAATTGCAATCTAATTTTTATTGTACTAAATTCATTGATGCTTGTTATTTTTTAGTTTTTCGTAAATCATACGCTTCACTTCAAAGAAACACATGCTTTACTTCTCACTTTTCGCTTCAATTCCAATGGAACTTGTTGCGTTTATGAGTTTTTCGCTTTTAAAGTAACTGTGTATATGGGTGTAGTGTATATCGGAGGTTCCCTTGAATTTTCTAAGTTTGTGGAGCCTTTCTGTCCTGCCCAATAGGTCACCTTCCCCCTTTTGGTGTCTACTCTTTCCATTTGAGATGGTTGAGCTAAAGATACATTCTGAATGAGTCAAATCAAGACGGGGTCAGGGAGTTTACATCTATACAAATTGTTGTGTTATATCTTTAGTCATATATATGGGTGTTTCCTATATTTGATACTCTCTTGAAATTGTTCCTTTTTGGAACCTTCATGGCCCACTGAATACCTTTTAGGTCACCTCTCTCCTTTTTGTGTGTACTCTTCCATCTGGGATGGTTGATTCTCGGATTTTATGAATTTATATAATATATGTCAAATTTCTTGTAAGAGTGATAATGGATATATTGTATTAGTTTCTAGTTTAGCAATGAAGATATTTAGTGATACGTTTTCGTGAATTTTGCGTGGTGTGACAGATTTCTCTACAGAAGTCCCATTGGATTGCCTGTAGTACTTGACTAATTGATATTTATAGTATTAATGCTTGAAAATATATGACTTCTGATTGTGTTACTTTGCGTTTTGGTGTTTGAAGGGGGCCAGGGGTGTACATTTTATTCAGATTGCCATCTTATATCTTAATCTTTGGATATGACAAGATATGGGATAAATCCATGGACTCTATATTGTTAATTCTCGGCAAATCTTGCTCTTGGGATTTATTTGAAGGAAAAGTCTCATTTCATCTTGCTGTTACTTTCTATTATTTCTTAAGTAGTTAGTTCTTCGGATTGATGATAATTTGCTTTTCTGCAAATTGTATTTGCGAGATGTGATTTTTTTTTTGTAACTTCCGTTTGATTGACCGAATACAAGCATCTTGTTGTGATATTATGTCTACACTTGGATGTAGTACTTTTCATTTCATGGATACTCGCGGAGTTACAATATCTGTGGGTAGAAGGTGAAAGTGACATGAGGAAAGTTTTAGCAGAGTATCAAAGGTTGAAGTAACCTATATCTACTGTTTTACTTTTTCTTTATCAAAAAAAGGTTGAAGGTTCTATATCTACTGTTAAATGTTTACAACAACAATAACAACATACCCAATCTTAAGGGTAGTGTGTACACAGACTTTACCCCTACCTTGTGAGTATATCCCAATAGTCCTTTGGCTCAGGAAAGCATAAGCACCATATTAAAGAAAATATGGACAATAATGGACAATACCAAAAAGCCATATAAAAGCAGAATAAAAACAAGACAGTAAGGTGATCAACAATGAAAGAAAACAACTTTTAGTCATAAAAACCTACTACCAATAGAAAGTGAGACTGCGTGCCAATACTACTGTTATGAACACTCTAGATTACCTACTCGACTACCCTAATCCTCGACCTCCATACCTTCCTATCAAGGGTCATGTCCTCGGTCAGCTGAAGCTGCGCCATGTCTTGCCTAATCACCTCTCCCCACCTCTTCTTTGACCTACCTCTACCTCTCCATAGGCCCTCCAATGGCAACCTCTCACACCTCCTCACCTGGGCGTCAGTGCTCCTCCTCCTCACATGACCAAACCACCTAAGGCGCGCTTCCCGCACCTTGTCCTCAATAGGGGCCACACCCATCTTGTCGCGAATAACCTCATTTCTGATCCTATCTAACCTGGTATGCCCGCACATCAACATCCATATCAACATCCTCATCTCTACTACCTTCATCTTATGTACATGAGCGATCTTGACTGGCCAACACTCAACCCCAGACATCGTTGGTCTGACCACCACTCTGTAGAACTTACCCTTAAGTTTTGGTGGCACTTTCTTGTCACACAAAACACCGGAAGCGAGTTTCCATTTCATCCATCCCGCCCCAATACGATGTGTGACATCTTCATCTATCTCCCCATCCCCCTGAATAATAGACCCAAGGTACTTAAAACTCCCTCTCCTAGGGATGACCTGCGAGTCCAGCATCACCTCCCCTTCCCCTCCTTGAGTCTTGCTACTGAACTTACACTTCAAGTATTCTGTCTTGGTCCTACTCAACTTGAAACCTTTGGATTTCAGAGCCTGCTTGCATACCTCTAATTGCGCGTTCACACCTTCTCGCGTCTCGTCAATCAATACGATATCATCTGCAAATAGCATGCATCACGGCACCTCCCCTTGGATGTGGTGCGTCAGTACGTCCATCACCAGAGCAAACAAAAAAGGGCTGAGTGCTGACCCCTGGTGCAACCCCATCATAACTAGAAAATGGTCCGAGTCCCCACCTACCGTCCTCACTCGGGTCTTTACTCCATTATACATATCCTTAATCAACCTAATGTAGGCAACATGTACACCTCTAGCCTCCAAACATCTCCACAAAACCTCCCTCGGAACTTTATCATATGCCTTTTTTAAGTCGATGAACACCATATGCAAGTCCTTCTTTTCTCCCTATACTGCTCCATCAATCTCCTAACAAGGTGGATGGCTTCTGTAGTCGGACACTCCGGCATAAACCCAAATCGGTTCTCGAAAATAGACACACTCCTACTGTTAAATGTTTGAAATGAGATATTTATACGGTCACAAACCTTTAAAACACTCCCTCCTATTTAAAAGGAAAAACACACACAATTTTGCCTCTAGGCCCGTTAATCGTGAGCTTTTATAATGTGGTCTCATTATTCGTCCTGCATATGGATAAAAAATGATCAATGAAATCATGAAATCTGCACTCTTCTTAAAGTTAACTACTAAAATTGTTATTTATAGTACTATGTACTTTCATTTGGTTTCTAATGTGCAAATTTTTTTGTCAAAAGAAATAGAAAATCGATGACCGAATTTACCCTGAACCCCGCCATACTTTGTTGGACAGAGTGCTTTAATCCTTTGGATAGACTGGTGACATATTGGTGTTATATCTTTTGCTTACTAAGTAGTTCTTTTCTATTAAAAGGAAAAAAATGGGACTAACCTCTAAGCTTGTCTGGTGCTAGAGTTTTGACGAACAAGGCTATTGAGGCGAATGATGGAAAGCCCTTACCTCTATACCAAAAGGCTTTGTGTGGTCTGACTGCCGGAGCAATTGGGGCATGTTTTGGTAGTCCAGCAGATTTAGCTCTAATCCGTATGCAAGCTGATGCTACTTTACCTGTAGCCCAGAGACGTAACTACACAAATGCATTTCATGCACTCTACCGTATTGTGGCTGATGAAGGAGTTTTATCCCTTTGGAAAGGTGCTGGGCCTACAGTAGTGAGGGCAATGGCATTGAACATGGGAATGCTTGCCTCTTATGACCAGAGTGTTGAGTTCTTTAAGGACAATCTCGGCATGGGGGAGGCTGCTACAGTTGTTGGTATGATAACTTTATTGCTTCTCAGCATCTTGATGTCAGCCTTATATTTTTTCTCCAATCCTGCACTGTAATTTGGTCAATTGTTGCTTGTCGAGAACGAGAAGTAACAATTTTTGTAGCATTGACTGAACTTAAAAATATGACAACTCAATCCAGGGAAATTATTATATTCATTGGGAAACCGTCCGTAACAATTTTTGTAGCATTGACTGAACTTAAAAATATGACAACTCAATCCAGGGAAATTATTATATTCATTGGGAAACCGTCCCCTTTTTTTTACATGGTGTAGGACATAGAGTGTTCTTGGATCTTAATTTTGTTTTTATTCAATTAGTGGTTTGAGGATAAAGATTGCGGTCTTGGCAGAACTTTTTATATTTATTATTCCATCTGTCCCAATTTATGTGGTACCGTTTGGATTTAAGGGTCAAACTTCTTAATTTTCATCGTGAATTTGGACCTCGAATCTTTAAGTTTTTTGAATAAAATTTACATATTTGGAAACTACGTAAAAAAATATTATAAATCACAATGATTAACAATTCAAAATATTTAAAAGGCATATGTAAAAATCGCGATCAAAGAAACACTCGTTTGACTCTCGGAATCCAAACGGTGCCACATAAATTGAGACCGGAGGAGTACTGTTTTGCTGAAGTTTTTTATATGTAAAATAAGTCAAGGTGCTGACTCAGTCTATTGATATGAATTAGAGGGTCTGGAATGCTGGTTAGCTATGTAGAATGTTAAATGACGAGCTATGCCTTTGAGGGTTTAAAATTGCTTGTCCGACAGTAAGGGCAGTTGTATACATCTGCTTTTGGATGTAGAATTTCTTCTTTAGGAACTTGTGCTTGTGTATGATTCAGCAAAATAGGAAGAAATTAGACTTGGGAATAGGAAAAGTGTCTATGCGAATTTTCTAAAGGGGTCATTTGATTTAGAAGCAAGTTATGCAAGAATTAGTAATGATGAGCTCATGATGTAGAGATTATAGCAATGTAGGGATTGTGTTACAGGGATTGTAATGTAAGAATTTTCTCTGCTTGTTGCATTTGTTTCTTTTTGTATTCTCCTTTTTGCATTTGACCTTCACTGCTTTAGATGTCCGAATTCTCGGACCTTGACTGCCTTAAATGTCAGAAATTTGACAGGTTCACGTTTAATATTGCATGTTTTAGTATGCCATATTGATCTCGTGGTGATTATAGCATATAGGTGGTATATGGCCTGTAGTAAAATGATATATAGTTAAAGGTGAATTATAATGATGTATGTATAGTCGTGCAGTAATTTCAGAGTTAAATTAGCTTTACTAAATTTAAGTTCTTTCTTCTTTCCTAATACAGGAGCCAGCAGTGTTTCGGGATTCTTTGCTGCTGCTTGCAGTTTACCATTTGATTATGTGAAAACCCAGATTCAGAAAATGCAGCCAGATGCTGAAGGAAAATATCCCTACACTGGATCATTCGATTGTGCCATGAAAACTTTGAAATCAGGAGGGCCCTTCAAATTCTACACTGGATTTCCAGTATATTGTGTTAGGATCGCACCTCATGTCATGGTATGTTTTCTCTGTGTCCTCCAACTGAGCATTCAACTTTTGATTATGCCTCGAATAACTTTGGACATTTTCTCTACGAATTCTCTGTGCAGATGACGTGGATATTCCTTAACCAAATCCAGAAGGTGGAGAAGAAAATGGGATTGTAATTTGCTGAAGACTACTCATTCATACGCCAAGTTGAGTTCTAGGAGAATAACACAGCCGTCTTGTATTTAGTTCTGTTTTTTTTTCTTTCAAAATTTACAAGTTTTTGATTTTGTAATGTCTCACCTTGACTGAAAAGGGGTGCCTCAAGATATTTTCAGTGATTCCTGTTACAACAGGGATTTAGAGTTGACAGTACTCCTTCCAATTTCTCTTTGAGAGAATTGTCATCCAAAAAAAAAAAGGAGAAAATTCTTTTAGCTGAGTAATATATGTACTCTGGAGCTGCTGATGTGATTGCTAAGTTACTTTTTAATTATTTGTTTTAGAGCTAGATTTACCAACGAATAATCCCAAAGTTAGACGATTAACGTGAAGAGGAAATGCTCTTCAATTATGAGTTCATATGTTTCTTGAAAGCACTCTTATTATAGAATAATAACTTAATGATTCGAAAAAGGACCTAAAGTTGTGGGATCTATAGGATCCTTTCATTCTTAACCTCAAGTATTTGAATCGAGACCTTGAAATAGAAAAAATCTTGCGAGGGAGTATTTCCTCATTTATGGGGTATTATGCATCGCGAATGCGGATTAGTCGGAGCCAAGTATCAAACACTAGAAACCTGATGGAAAACAAAAAAAAAAGGAAGATATACCGGAATCCTATAAGCACTTATTTTCTGCAGTGTTTGGCAAAAAAAATAAAGCTGCTTAAAGAAAAGCTAAAAAGTGCTTAAAAAAAGCCAAAAGCAACAAGTTGGTTGACCCCAACTTTCTTGTCCATTATAAGTTTTCATAATACCAAAATTACTCTCATTTTTCTACACTTTTCCTCAAGCATTTCAGTGGAAATCAATCCTTGTTGTTAGTTCTTCTCGATCCTTATTGTAATTGTAATAATTATTGATATTACGGCGTCATTCTCGATTCCATCTACTTCCTCTGTTTCTACAATATGTATTTTGTATAGCATTTTAGTATTAATTTAAACGCCGGCAGTGTTAACTTGTAGTGTGAAAAGTAGAGGAGCTAGATGGATAGTTGCAAAGGCAAAAGGTGGATATAATGGGGTTGTTTCTTTTGGATATACTATTTATACTATTGGAATGGCCTACCGCAAATTATTAAAGGAGAAGAATCTGTTGACTTATTAAGTGGCTACCACGAGAACAATCAATAGTATAATGTAGTGTTAATATGTATTTTGTATACCATTTTAGAAGAGAACTACATTAATTCTTTACTCCTTATATTTGCACATAATAATATTATAATTAAGGTCTTATGTGAAAAGGATCGGAGTCCTCCTCTCCTTATGTGCTGGTTGTATGCGTCGGTATTTTTGTAACCTAGTTATGTTGTATATTTTTGTTAGCTTCATAGAAAAATTATCGTGGCGGGGAGAACACTCAAATGCTTATTAAATATCCAACCAAAATTGGGGACTAAACTTTCCTGACTTTTCTTGTTTATGAGCAAACTTGCCAAGTTATCACAGTAAATAGAGCCTACTGGATATATTTGATATTTCATTAGTCACTCCAACTAATGAGGAAGTTTCTTCTACTTTAATTAGATATTTGTTTCTCCTTTCTCCAGATTATTTACATTCAATCATGACGGAAAGTAAAGCTAAGTGGGACGATGAGGTTCATATTACATTTATTGAGTTGTGTGAGCAAGAGATTAGAAAGGGAAATAGACCGAACTCTTACTTATCTAAAGATGGGTGAAAAAATATAATTAATGAGTTCGAAAAGAAGACGGAAAGAGTGTATAATAAAAAATAATTGAAAAACCATTGGGATTACATGAAAGCCGAATGGATACTTTTTAAGCAGTTGATGAGAGGAGAGACAGGTTTAGGATGGGATGCCAAAAAAAATACAGTTATAGCAGATGATGATTGGTGGGAGCGAAAAATTAAGGTACATCTCTCATATTGCTACATGTGTCGTTCTTTTCCTTTTTCATTGCTAAATTTCATTTTTAGGTTAAAGTGGCTTTGAATTTATTTACAGGAGAATGCTCTGTATAAAAAATTTAGGAACAAAGATCTTTCTCTCATATGGTTTCGCTACGACACACTATTTGCTGATATTGTTGCCACAGGAGAAAGGGCACGTGCAGCAAATCAAGAACAATCGTACAGCTTGGACTAAATCTTGACGAAGAGGGAATAAATGATATTGATGGTTGTGACAAAGAACACTTTACTCTTCATAATGATGAAATGAGCAATGAAAGTGATGATCTACAGAATATAAATTCTGTTATGTTTTCAGAGCCATCACTAAAAAGACAAAAATCAACGGATGGTGTTAGCACTAGCAGTCAAGTAAGAAAGAGTAAGAAAAGATCAGCTGCAACATTAATAAAAGAGGATATACACTCTCTCATAGAGTTTATGTCTAGCAAAAACAATGCTACATCTCCTGTAGTTGATGAGACATCCATCGAGAAGTGTATTGGCACGTTGGAACAAATTCCTAATATTTTAGTAGGGAGTGAAATTTATTTTACTATGAATATGTTCCGCAAGAAAAATAACCGACAAATATAAGCCAATGGTTACCATACCTGGCATAAAAAGAAATGAGCTTCCTTCTACTTTCAATGGATGTAACTGCATCTTTAATTTTTCAAGAGTAAATGAACAAAAAGGGAAAGAGGAATTCAACAAAATAATTTGACATTTTAAATAGGTTGAGATTTTTATGGAAGTTTACTTGATTGAAAGTGGTGAAAAATGAGCATTCAAGAATTATATTTATAAAAATTATCTAAAGTAATCAATTAAATTAAAATTAAATTAAAATATAAATTATTTTTTATTTGCATTAATTCATAATTAAATATATTGTAGTAATCAGCTCCTTTATAATATTAACAGCTTTAAGGATATTTTTGTCTTTTTAATAGAAAAAAGTGCTTACCAACACTTGTTTGCCAAACACTTCAACAACTTTTTTTAAGTTTCACCACTTTTATCCAAACATATAACTGCTTATTTATAAAATAAGCTCCAACACTTAAAAGCTGCTACTTTTTTTAAGCCAATCCAAACGAGCACTTCTAAAATAATGGTTTGCAAGTGTTACTTATAAATCTTCATCTTACAAATTAGTTTTTTTAAGTTATGTTAAGTATTGTGATTTTAATATGAAAATTCTTTTTCCAGCTTCAACTCAAATATTGCCCAAACTCACTTGATTTAGAAGACCGAAAAAAGATAAAAAAAATCTTTAGGTGAGACAAAAGGAATGAAGCCAAAGGAGCTGACAAGGAGCCGAATCAGCTGAAAATGGTCTTACCCCACAATAGTGATAGGATAAGTCGACCAAACTTTTCATGAACACGTGCTCAGTTTCTATGGTAGAAAAATTCATTTATTAAGTGAAGGGCGAAGAAAGAGAGAGTAGTTGTTTTCTTTGTTGATATGGCAGAAGTAGGAATTGCACAAGTTAAATCAATATTCATATACCCAGTGAAATCATGCCGTGGTATTTCTGTTTCTGAAGCTGCCCTTTCTTCTACTGGTATGAAATTACTTCACTCTCGTTTAGGATTCTCCATTTGATATTTGAACTTAATTTCTTTCAAGTCACAACATAACCTTTCTTGTTTAATTTTGCATCCTTATAGTTGTACAATTACATGTTTTAGTAACTTCTTTTTTTTGTGCAAGTTGGAATTCTGAGATTCTTATATAATTGGGGATATGATCATATGAAGTTGGTAAGAGTGATTGGTCAACTGAATTTGAGAACTGATTCTTAACCGATGTGCAATAAATGACTGCTTTCTGTTACAATATGCCCTCTCATTTCACCATTTTACAGTTACAACACTAAATTTGCTGATATAGAGCATAAACACTCATCCAACTTGAACCCTCGATCGGGAAAAGATGACGACTTAGTAAACTTTAAATATCTCTGGTTCTGTCAATATTAGCCCAAATTTGTATAACCCCTCCTCTAATCAAAGTATGACAGGTTAGGTGTTCGGATCAAAGTATGACAGGTTAGGTGATTGATATAATTATGAAAGTGCAATAACGGAGTAACTGGGCTAAATGAGTGTAACTCGACAAGTTAATTGTCAACGGAAGTGGCAGATTCCTTTAGAAAAGCTGAAGTTGTGATACAGTTAAATCAGGTTACACAACAGTGCCAAGTTGCAACAGACTTTCAACTCGCAACAGTAAGGATTGGAAATAGCAAATGATTTACTTCCTAGAGTTGCATGTCTAGTGAGGATTGTGGTATATTAAGCCTACCTTACACTAATAATTTAATGAGAATGGGATTCACATCTGTAGCGGGTGCTTTATGTATGAAAGAAGTTGGAAGATGTAGACCATTTGTTTTTGCATTGCCCTTTAGCAACAGAATTGTGGAGTATAAGTTTGGACGTTTGTGAAGTCAAATCAGTGATGCCTAAGACCTTGAAGCAATCTTTTTGCAATTGGTAGAGAAGGAGAATCTAGAGGGAGGGATCAATCTATGTTTTGAAGGGTGTAGTGTTATGGATTTTAGGATTGAAAAACTGTCTCTAAAATTTTATTAATCATAGGTATTTAAATAGCCAAATAAATAAAGTAGTAGACTCCTCCTACAACTAAATTACTAAACTCTTACTATAATTAAAATTCTGAATCTTCTAGCAGACTCCTCCTAAGACTAAACAATTAATTATTCTAGAAAACAGTAGCAGTAACAGATGCAAAATCCAACACTCCTCCTTGCTTCTGTTGCTGCAGTCTAAAGAAGGTCATCCTCAATTCCTTCTTATGCTATTAGTGCTTGTGCATGAGCATCTTTGAACTTGCACACTTTTGTAACATGACCTTTTTGTTTGCAATTTCCACATAATGCATCTAGTCTCCACCAACAAAAATTTTCTAAGTGTGTTTTCTTTTTGCAATATTTGCAATAAGGATAATCGACTTTTTCCTTTTGGTGTTTCGCATAAAAAATACCCTCAGTAACTTTGTCTTGTCTGAAGGCCCTTCTTTGCTCTTGTGCTTGAAGAGCACTTATTAATTCTGCAACAGAGATGGTAGAGAGATCTTTAGACTCTTCCAGTGAGGAAATTTTGGATTCAAATCTCTCGGGAATTGTCACAAAATTTTTTTCAACTATCCTGTCATCTTTGAAATCCTCGCCAAGCAACCTGATTTTATTGACAATTAAAGAAAT
This sequence comes from Nicotiana attenuata, assembly GCF_001879085.1. Lineage (NCBI taxonomy): Eukaryota > Viridiplantae > Streptophyta > Magnoliopsida > Solanales > Solanaceae > Nicotiana > Nicotiana attenuata. The sequence goes on from NW_017672665.1 coordinate 105,462, forward strand.
TCGGTCAGAATACTTAGCGATGGTCTCATCATCTTGCATTCTAAAAGATTCAAAATCTCTTTTCAAATTTAAAATCTGATTTTGTCTGCCTCGTTCACTTCCTTGATACTCCTGTTTGAGTGTTTCCCAAACTTCTTTTGCTATCTTACATGCAATGATTTTAGAGAAGATTGAATCTGCAACTGAATTTTGAATTATAGTTTTGGCTTTGTATTTTTTGGTTTTCTCATCTGAATGAGCTTTGATTTGGGCAAGGGTAGGATTTGCAGGAAGTGGTTATATAAGTCTGTCTTCCATTACAACTTCCCATAGATCATAAGCTTCAAGGTAAGATTTCATCTTCACTGACCAAATCTGATAGTTTTCACCAGTGAAAGTTTGTTGGTATTCAAAGAGAGACCGCTGCTTGCCATTGTTAAAAATTTGGTTAAAAATTGGTATGGTTTAAAAGTGGTTGAAATTGGTTGTTTTTCAGCTAATTCAGATATCCGTCAAGATCAATGGAGGCTTTGATACCACTGTTATGGATTTTAGAAAATATGCAAGCAGCAAGAAGGTTGAAAAATAGGATTGAAAAACTGTCTCTAAAATTTTATTAATCATAGGGCTTTAAATAGCCAAATAAATTAAGTAGTAGAATCCTCCTACAACTAAATTACTAAACTCTTACTATAATTAAAATTCTGAATCTTCTAGCAGACTCCTCCTAAAACTAAATAATTAATTATTCTAGAAAACAGTAGCAGTAACAGATGCAAAATCCAACATGTAGGAGATCTTTCTTTTGCTATTTTTGTTAGTTCCCTACATACATAGCTAATAGAGAAATACTTTTGTACCTTCTTTATATTTAACCGGAACTTACTTGATTCTAAATATGAAGAAGAGGAACCTTAGTTTAATAAATATAAAAAGGTTAAATGAGGCATTTCTCTCTCTCTCTATCTCTCTCTCTTGGATTTCTTTCTTTTTTGGCTGCAAAGCCGTTTCTCTCTTTGGAGATTCAGTTGGCAGAAGTTTCTATGTTTGGTTATTGTCAGTAGAACTAATGCAAAAAGCCTTTGCAGCACGCTGAAAATAGCATATTTTCTATGTATGTAGCCTTTTCTGATACCATGTGAAATTGCCGAAATTTTAGCTGTCCTATTGTTGCTTGATACTCAGGATATCAATCCCTGCCTAGGTTAATTTGAAGCCAATGAGGAACTGCGCTTTACAACCTAATAGAATGAATAATATATCTGGCTCCATGGTAGATCTTCTCATTGTAGTTCAGTTGTTATCCAACCAGATATGGGGTATGTAAACTGTTGAAGACAAAGCCATACTATGATACCTCCTGTCATCTACAAATGTTAAAACGTTCACCAAAAAAAAAGTTTATTAAGAACTCAAGCCCCTTTGACAAGTATTTTGGACAAAAAGCCGCGACTGTAAACTCCTTGGAGGTCTTTAACTGAGGCTTCCTCAATTTTCTGTAAATTGTTCATTTCCTCTTAAGTTCGTATCAAGGTTTGAATTATCAATTTGCCTAAACTGTCTCATATTTTGGTGTGAATCACCAATGCCTAATAATCTTCGAATTGATCGACTATTTAGTTAACCTTTTGTCTGAACCTGTACTTATCAATAGATGAAAAGTAAAAGATATTCTCATGTAATGACTGCATTGTTTTGTATTATAAGATTTTCCATTGGTATGGAGGCGTATGACGCAAGATCATAAAATTCTATGAATTGGCATGTAATGAGTTACCGCCTATGTTTGATAGCATGTCCGTATAATAGTCAATTACCACATTGCGCAAAAATTGGATTTTAGAAGAAATTGTTAGTGAGGTATTATAACCCTATGCTTCATATAGAACACAAGAAGTTAATATTAATCTTCTAGTTAATTGACTTTCAAAGTCAATGACCCTTGAACCCAAAATCACTTCTTTTGCTTTGGTTGTACTCAGGGTTTCGATGAGATCGACAGTGGATAGTTGTAAACTCCAAAGGCAGAGCATGTACTCAAAGAGTAGAGCCATCGCTTGCACTAGTTGAGGTTGAACTTCCAAAGGAGGCATTATTAGAGGGCTGGGAACCCAATCCAAGCTCATTTTTAGGTTAGCGAGAGAATAAAATTTGTGATCCTTGTTTTCTCTTAATCTTCATCATTTCGTTTGAGGCATTTTGTAAACTCCAGAAGTAAGGCAATTATAATCGCAATAATGTGAAACTCCACTAGTATCAGTAGCTCAGCTTTTCTTGACAGTGATAAAGGCCCCTGGTATGGATGTGCTTAAAGTCCCACTAGTTGAGCCATCTGAAGTAGCAAATGGTGTCTCAGTGTGGGAGTGGTCTGGCTCAGCTTTGGATGAAGGTGATGAAGCATCAAAATGGTTCTCCAAATATCTAGGGAAACCTAATCGTCTCGTACGTTTCAATGAAGGTATACTTCTATGTCTGTCTATATTAGTGTAGGTTGATCTCTTCTAAAGGACTATTTCTCTTGCAAATAAATGACCTGTATGGTCTGTCTCTGTATCTTATGTTTCGTTTTCAAGATGCCTGTGGCGCTGTAACCAGAAAGTTAATGTGAATAACTGAATGAGTAATTAACAAAATATAAAGAACCTTTTCTGCCAACTTGGTCATGCTACTGCGTTTCATTGCTAAATTTGTTGATGAAGAATAGCTAGTTTTAACGAGTTAATCTGCTTCACAAAAATCTAGCATCGTGTACTTTTGCTGCATCAAGTTGGATAGTTTGACTTATTAGTGAAAGATAGAAAAAACAAAAGATCAGTGTAATAAATTTAACAATGTCCATTTGTTTAAACACTGGACATCAGTACTTGCTTTTCAAGTTGTATCTTTTATCTTTCTCTTCTGATGCTTCTACTCAACGCGGCTGCAACTACCTCTAATTCCTTCCTCCCGGCTATAGAGAGGGAAATCTCACAGCATGTTTAATACCAGAAATTCCAAAAGTCTTTTTTTTCTTTCTTAAACCTACATCTAGTCAAACTACGCCACATATATTTTTGAAACGGAGGGTATGTATTTAAAGATGTGTGCATCTGAAAGCGTGCTCAGCCATAGTCATTTCACTCTTTTTTTTTTGTTGCTCATGCAGTATCAGAATCTAGACCTACCGACCCTAATTATGCTCCTGGGTACAAAATTAAATTTAATGATGCGTATCCCTTCCTCCTTATATCCCAGGTTAGACAAGTTACCATTAACTTATTATTTTTTTTAAAGATGAAATCTTATCTATCAATTTGGGTTTATTTTCTAATCCTGTTTCCTTTATCTTTGGCAGAAATCACTGGATACATTAAATGAACAACTGAAGGAGCCTGTGTCAATTAACCGCTTTAGACCAAAGTATCTTCTCGCTCTTACTCAACCTTTTAATGGAAGTAATTAAATTCTTAATTCTTTCTTCCAATTCAGTGATTATTATCGAAGGAGCTTCTGTTTGGAAGTAATAAAGAGGTCAATCCAGTAGCTTAATTCTTTCATCTTTATTTATGACATTGAAGCCCTGAAATATGACCCTATTTCTTTAGAGTTGTTGAGCCAGCATCATTAAGAACTTAATTGTTGCCTCAACGTGGTCCTCTACATGGTCTACTTGTTAAGCTAATGATAGTGGCTTCTTTGGAATAAATGCTCCATGAACGAATCTTTACGAAAATCCCCTAAACCATCACTCATTTCTTTTGTTGTCAACATAAATGGTATTCTGTTTTCGCATTAATTCGTAACCTCTTAGCTGTTGGAAACATGCATACAGCATCCTCGTTGATGGATCTGAGCCATATTGTGAAGATTTATGGAAGGATATCAAGATAGGCGAAAGTACATTCCGTAGCACGGAGTTATGTTATCGCTGCAAGGTAAATGGTATGCTTTCTCTAAGTCTTGATAATTACCATTACCAGTAGCGGATCTAGAATTTCAAAATCATCGGTGCTCGGCATTTTTAATCTGGAAATTGGTACTGAGACTGGTGCTCAGTTAATATATTTGTATGAATTACTAGTTTTTCTATATAAATGATATTTGGATCCAAAAGTAATGGGTTCTCGAACACCCATACCTCAAAACCTAGGTCCGCCATCGGCGTTACTTTGGGGGGATTTTCTATTGTAAAAGATTGAAGGAATGTCATCTAGCATGTTTATGTCTGAGTGTTTGCATACTCACACACACACAGACAACACACTTAACATATGCATGCGAATAAGCAAAAACATGCAGAACATTTTTCGGATGATATTCCAATTACAACAAAGAAACACAGTGGAGGAAAAAGCGGCTGCAAACTTATAACTGTGTCAAAAGTAATGCTTTGTTGTCTACGTTGAAATTCTCAGTGATGAACTCTAGGCTTTGTGTCGGAAGCAGGAAATTCCACTTTGTTCGCCCCTATTGTAATTTTTTTTATGTTTATGAAACTCTTGGTTCTTATGAAGCTCCAATGATACTAAACGTGCCTTTGGAAAAAATATCCTAAATCATGTATATAAACACTCATCTTCTTCGTTAACTTTTCACATACGGCCTTCAGGTTCCCACAATCAATCAAGAAACTGCAGAAGCAGGTTCCGAGCCAAGTGAAACACTCATGAAGTTTCGTTCAGATAAAATCTTAAAAACAAATAAGAAACCACAAGGACGAGTAAGCAAATTAAATTAGTTCTTGTGTTCATCATTCTCTTGACGACAATTTAATTGCTTAAATTTCATTGAATGCAGATTTACTTTGGTCAGAATTTTGTGTGCATAGATTCCCTTGATCAAGAGAAGAGAAAGACCATCAAAGTGGGAGATCCTGTTTACGTCATCAAGATGGTCTCATCCTATGTTGATGTGTCTGTTTGAGACTACTATATCATTCACGTCATAATCGTAGTTATTGGCTTTGTGGACACTTTGAGAATAGACTAAGCTTGATATAATAACAAGCACTTGAACAAGAGAGTAAAAGAGTAGTTGGAAACTATACAAGAGAAAGATGTGTGAATTCTTTATATTGATGATTGTTACAAATAATGAGATAAAGAAATGTATGCGAATGTTATAACTACGATAAATAATTGTATGCTTGCATTTAGTGTGATAGATCTTTCCGTTACTTCTATGTGGTGCGTCTTTTGAGTAAGTTGTGGACTCTTGGACTTCTTGTTCACGGTGTATGTATTGGGGTGAACTTGACTCCTTAATTTCTTCATATCATTAATTTCCCGAGAAGGGGACCTTGGCGTAACTGGTAAATTTGTTGCCATGTAATCAGGAGGTCACGGGTTCGAGCCATGGAAACAACTTCTTGCAAAAATGCAAGGCTGCGTACAATAGACCCTTGTGGTCCGGTCCTTCCCTGAACCCCGCGCATAGTGGGATCTTAATGCATCGGGTTGCCCTTTTATATTAATTTCCCGAATTCCAACATAATTTTCTAATGTTCCAACTGTCCTTCTCAAGTTCGTGTATATACTCAAGTTGGTGTATATAAATCGTATGTACCAAGCTTGTCACAAATGCATGGACTTCGAGGTCCTCTAAGAGCTTGGTAGAGATGGCTGCTAGTTTACTTAGACTATGTTATAATACCTTGAAAAGAGCTATTTTCCCGACAAAGTAGCAGTTTATTTCTATGTTCTTAGTGATTTCATGAAAGATTGTATTAGAAGCTATGTGCATTGTCCCTTAGTTATCACAATATTACTTCATTTCTTTGATGTCTGTAAACTTGAATTATCAATGTAATTAATTTGTTTCTCCTGTGTGAGCTCAGAAGCAGCTATTGCCCTTGCTCTATGTTCCACTTTTGCACTAGAAGGAAACAACGGGGTAACTATTACTGCGACACAAGGCTTAAATTAGCAAGAGATAAGTAACTGAGCTTCTAAATTAGTTAGTCTCAAATAAATATAAACCAGTAGATGGCATTACATTGCCTGCGTTTCCTTTGATTACAGCAACTTCCTAGGCTAGTTTTTGACCTCTACATTTCACTATTTTCCTGTGAAACTGAGTTTCCAGTTGGTGTGCTACAACCCAATGGACTCCTCTGCGTCACGGATGGCTTCCAGAAACACCCACACGGTCTGCAAATTATCATTGCATTAAAAGAAAAATAATGCGCAAACAGGAGTTCTGTAAGCAACAAAAGAAAAAAAGAATTTCATTTCTTAAAGCAATGAAAGAGTATTTACCATAGCACCAGGAGCATTACGAACAGATTGGTTTCCGAGACGTGAGTAGAAATTAGAGCCTCCACCTGGCTTAAGAACTTTTAAGGCATAGAATAGAAAACTATGTGGGGATTTAATTCTTTTGGCTCGAATAAAGCCAATAATTCCAGCTGCATAACCAACTGATATAGTGCAGGCGCCAGAACACATCCCTGAGAATATTCCTGCACCTGAAGCACAACAGAGGATACATTTTAAGTTTTTTTCACTTAAAAAAAATGATCAAGGAAAAACATTTGAAAGCACATTTTTGCTGTGACAAATAATATGTAACCACATAAGCGACGGATCAATAATAATGAGGACAATAATAACAGAAACCAGACAACAACAACAACAAATCCAGTGAAATCCCAGGGAGGGTAGTGTGTACGCAGACCTTACCCCTACCTTATGAAGGTAAAGACGTTGTTTCCGAAAGGCCCTCGGAAATAACAGAAACCAGACGGATGCTAAAAAGTAATTACCTAAACGTGCAGCATTTTCCCTTAGACCATATCTTTCTTTCAAATAAATCCGAGTCCGATCATATGATACTAGCATTCCCGTGCATGATGCTAGTGATACTAGATTAACACGCGAGGCTCCTTTCCATAATGCTAAAAGCCCTTCATTTCTTACCACCTGTGTGATTGTACTGAAAATATGTCCGAAGCGATTATATTTAAGGTTTACTGCTTGAGCAATGGCAGCAGCAACATGTCCTTCTATCAGAGGATAACAAATATAAGCACGAAATGTTCCAGAGATAAGCCCACAAGCAGCCTCCTGATAGATGGTCAAAGGGCTCCCTTTATTCAAGGCTTCCACTTTTCTTGTCAAAATCCTAGAAGAAAGGGGCAAAATCATTCATCTAAGTACTTTCTAAGCATCATCAAATTAGCTTGTCAACAAAAAAAAAAAAAAATTATGCAAATGAATTTATAAGCTCAACCAGGTTAAATATCAAAAGCATGTCCCAAATCACCTATGTCGTCTCACCCTCCTCCTGGTTAATGATAATGAAACAACTTACCTTTCAGGGGATGAGTCAAAAAAATGTGATCTCTGTAGTTGCTCAGAACTGAGTAAACATCAATTATGATGGCCTGAGTAAAGATGCTATGCCTTTGAAAAACACAAGTATGGATCCTTAAAAGTAAACTCCGTATAAACATCTGTAAAAACTTTTTTTCTCCTCTGTGATCAATAGTGTATTTTTCCCACATTTCTCCTTAGTAAGAAGTTCTAACCTGTTAGCTGGATACAGAGTACTCTACTACTTCTAACAAGGGTTGCATGAGCAGAATTATGTGATGTTAAAACAGGTTTTACTTCATGCTACTGTGTCTATGGTGATCACTAGGTGACCTGAGACTCCCTTCTTCTACTTTTGAATTGACTTCAATATTAAAGAAAAAACAGAAATATGCCAAGATAACTTTCCGGGATTGAAGGTTCTGAAGCATAGGGCAGCCTGTAGAACTATGAATTCTCCACTAATTGAGGTGCAGTTTCACTTTCTTCCCCTTCTATTCAATCATCTGCCGTTGGTGAGAAAGAACTGCTGAAAATTGTCTTTTTAGTGAAACAGTTTAAGGTGGTTGTTGAATTGCCTGGGGGTATCTTCAGTTGCAGATATCAGGAAATTTGTCTATTCTTTAATGTCAAAAGATTCCATTGTTCAATTACCACATGTTATTTTTTTTTTTGATGAAGTAAGGTATTTCATTAGAAAGGCATCAAGTAGATGCAATAGTTACAAAATCAGAAGACAAAAATACAGAAAAATAAGAGTTTGTAAGCCCCTTTAGGATGTGCTAAACTATAACTAAGGAGCTNATATATATATATATGGTAGTATAGTATACTATACTATATATAGAATGTTATGTATATATATATATATATATATAGTATTAAAAATCTGACCGTTGAAATTTTTTTTTTTAAAATTAGCCGTTGGAGCTCGTTAGGCCCGTTGGGCCCGGTTGAACCGGCCCAGGCCCACCTGCCGGTCCCGGGCTTAGCGGTCCCGGGCTCGTGGGCTCCTTGAAGTAGACCGGCCCGCCACGGGCCTTGCGCACCATTTGGGACCGGCCCACTGAGACCGGCCCACCAGGCCCGTTTGGCCCATTTGGACCGCGGTCCCGGTCCGGTCCCGGGCTGGGCCCGGCCCACAGTGCAGCATTAGCTCCTTTCTTTTTGGGGATCAGAGCGATGAAAGATGCATTACATGATCTCACCATGTAACACTGCTGGTGAAATTGGTTGAGCGCCCCCATCACCTCTGGCTTGATAAAGTCCCATGTCTTTTGAAAGAAGGCCATAGTAAATCCATCTGGACCAGGTGCTTTATCTGGAGCGCATGAGCTTTTTCTAACATCTCCCTGTCTTCACTTGATAATCTGCCAACATCATCAAAATTAGCACTGGGCCTCCAGGTTTCACTCTCAGTGTACAGGTTCTGGTAATAGTTCAAAATCTCTTCTTTGATCACATCCTTATCATCTGTTATTTCATTATCCACTTTGAGCTTGTCAATATTGTTGGTCCTCCTGTGTGAGTTTGCAATTGTTTGGAAGTATCTTGTGTTCCTGTCTCCTTCTTTAAGCCACAAGCATCTTGATTTTTGCCTCCATGAGATTTCTTCAGCTTTAGCCAATTCCATTAGCTCCACTTTCAGGTTCACTACCATTTGCTTCTCAGCTTGTGTTAGAGCTCTGTTTTCTGCTGTCTGATCTAAAATTGAGAGCTCCTCCAAGGCCTTGGTTCTTTTTGCTTCCACTTTGCCATAGACATCTCTGTTCCAGTTGCTTATGTCCTTTTTTAAATTTCTCAGTTTTTGTACTAGTATAAAATCTGGGCTGCCACTTATGACGTAACTCTGCCACCACTCCTTCACCATGTCAATGAAACCTTCTTGTTGCAGCCACATGTTTTCGAACTTGAAAAACAATAGTTTGTTGGAACGAAAATTGTTCTGATTTTCAAAACAAAACGGGTTTTGCTGTAAAAACAGTTTTCTTTTTGGAAAAAGAAAAAGAAAAAAACAAAGCCAATTCTCAGCACACACCCAGAAACCATTCTCACATACAAAATCTGAACACATTCTGGAAAAAAAAATGCAGAACAAAAACAAAAAGAAAATTGTTTTCTAATTCAAATTCATAGTAAATTTGCTGTTGGTTTCTAAGAGCTATTTAAAAAGTTCTGGTGTTTTAGTTAGCAGGCCTCAATGAGCTTTCCTCAACTTAACCCTACCAATTGGCCTAATTTAACTATCTTAGTTTCATTTTTGGTTAATTATGTCTAGTTTACTAGTTAGGTTTTTCCACAACACCAAATGCTTCTGTATTACTCCATTGGAGAAAAATTAGATTTTTATGGAAACTCATATATGCTCTTTCATCACCCAAACTGAAACCGGAGCATGGGACTTATTTGTCTTCTACAAGTACTTCCTCAATCTAAAAGGAAAGTTATTATTTGTGGAGTTTTTTTACTGCATTTTGTTGAAACATTTTTACATAGTTTTACTTATAATAGATTGTTATATAGTACGTTTATGTACTTCCTGGATATGTAAATTTACTCCAAAAAATTACAAAATTAAAAATTAGATGCATTGGACCTCGTGCTCAGAACCTTGCCATTCTTCTTGCGAGAGGAGTACTAAGTTTGTCAAAAAGATTAACGTTATCTCATGTTTTAATACAATTCAAGTTCAATAATTGAACTTCAACTCATATAATACTAATACTTGTCGCGAGTATGAGTATTGGGTTGGATGCTCTCAGCTTGTTCAGCTGATTCAGGTTAATCCAATTTGTCAAAATATTTGAAAGCACAAATCTATTGCCGAATCAGAAAATTTGGTTTTACTCAGTCTTTTGTGTCCAGTTTTTAATTCCGAGCATCTTGTTGGCGTGGCCCTTGTGGAGGATAAGATGCAAGAGGCGAGACTTAGATGGTTCGGGCATGTAGAGAGGAGAGGCACTGATACTCCGGTGAGGAGGTGTGAGAGGTTGGCGTTGGAGGGCCAACGGAGAGGTAGAGGCAAGCCGAGGAAGTATTGGGATGAAGTGATTAGGCGAGATATGGCGTTGCTCCAGCTAACTGAGGACATGACCATAGATAATAAGGTGTGGAGGTTGAGAATAAAGGTAGAGGGTTAGGTAGCCGATTGTTGTCCTTGTTTGTCGCAGTAGCTTTGATACAACTCTTAGTGTCTTTCGGGTACTTCTTTTTATCTCTAGATTGTTGTTATTACTTATTGCTGCCTTGTTTCGATTTTCTGTTTGCACTACTTAGTGTTAGTTTTATATTTTCGCTTTGGCTGTCAGATTGGTTTGCTTATTATTGCCCTTTCCCTTTTTCCTCCCTGAGCCGAGGGTCTTCCGGAAATCTCCTCTCTGTCAAAGGCAGGAATAAGGTCTACGTACACTCTACCCCTCCCCAAAATAAAAATAAAAAGGTAAAATGATCACTTATTGTGGATTTGAGGGAGTACAAAATAAAACTAGTAGAATACAAAGTAAGCAAACGTTAATGTGTGAAAAATACATGTATATAAGAAATATTACACATTATTTATAACTAGGTATTTAAACTATATTTTTCTTTAAGATAGAAGTATTAAATAATTATCAACATAATAGACCCCCCTCCCCCCCCCCTCCCGACCTTGACGACTTCTATTTAGTTCAAACTTGAAGTTTATGTTGGCTTAATTACCCCCCCCCCCCCCCCGAACTTAACAAATTTGATAGCCTCAAAGGCTTGGCAAATGATGCTACAGTACTATCAGGCACTGCGTACTGGAGAAGGAAGCCTAGAGACAAGGCATGGATGGTGTTACTTTCTTGAGTATAAGCCATGAGAATGAGAAGGAGCTTGAGAAACCTTTCAGGAAGAGGTGGTTAAACAAGTTGTTTTGTCATTGCTTAGGTAATGAGGCACCAAGGTTTGATGGTTTGCACTCTAACCCTAACATTCTTCAACATTGTAGGGAAATGGTTTTTACAAAATGATGTGTTGGAATGTATAGATATTTCCATTTTTGTGGATCATTTGGGATAAGTTTCAATTCATCATTTAATAGTTTTGATGCCCAAGAGAAGAGGGGCATCTGATATGGAGCATGTACAAAATCATGGCAAAAATAGTATGAATAAGGTATAGGATAGTAATGGATTAGCATCTTTTACTTAGAGTGCTTTTGTAGTGGAAGACAAATCTTGCATGCAAGTTTTATTTCTAATGAGACAGGGTACTCGAGGCTCAGAAGCGGATGATCATGGTTTACGTGCTAAGCAGATATGGGAAAGCTTATGACCACGTAAAAAGGAAGTTATTAAATAAATACTCCTGCAGAATGGGCTTTTGGCGACAAAAAGTTGATACATTATCACATATCCACCGTAAAGTTCTCCATAATGATTAAGGGGACTCCTATGGCTATTCCAGTAATAATAGAGGCATTAGACAAGGAAACTCGTCATCTCTGGCGATCGAGGGAATGAATGAAAAGATCCATATTTCACATCTTTTATTCCTAGATGATAAATTGATATTGTGCGAATTACACATAAGACATGTATGATCATTGTTCAAAAATATTAATATGGTTTCAGGTTAAACCAGACAATGTATAGATATAATGAATTGAGATTATATTCCCATAGGAGAAGCACAGACCATACAAGAATTAACATCATCATATGGATATAAGGTGGCTAATCTCCTGAGAACTTAATCTGATCCCACTTTCTGTCATTCATCTAATCCTCCATCTCAAACTAGTTGAGATAGGCTATTTGAATCCTCTATACTCTATCCACTCTACTTGAGCCCATTTATCTGACCCTACCTTAAGGTGGTGACCGGTGATGCGAAAAATTTAAAGGAGATTGGAGAATGAAAAAAGCAATATTTTTCCAATAGGGGTGTAAAAGCTCTAGTAGAAGCGACACTTTCAAGCCGGTAGTTCACAACTCATGTTACTGGTCACCATTTTGCTTCTATTAGCTTGAGTAAGAAATTAATAAGGGACTTTTTGTGGTGTGAAGCAACAGTAGAGAGGAGATATTTGCTGGTAGAATGCGACAAGGTCATGGCCTCAATTAGAGCAAAAGGTTTGGGAGTCAGTAAAAACCCATATAAGTGTGGCACACGCACCGTCACATGGATTTTTTGTCAATGTGGCCTTTTTTAGAATAAAATTTTTTTTTTAACCTTTTTAAATCCAATTATTATGATCATTTTTTTGGAGCCAAATCTCTAGAAAAAACTTTCAAACGTTATTTTGGCTACAGCTTTATTATTTTGGCTAAAGATAATGATATCCTAGTAGAGTTGTTTAAACAAATGACACTGTTATAATAAATAATCATTCCATGTAAAGAAGAAATAAAAAATATGCAGTTAGAACTCCATTATTTTGGCTAAAAAGGCAAAACATAAAATTCCCACCAAATGTCTAACGAATTTGACCCGAAAAGGAATTAATACATAGTTAAACAAATAGTCATTGCATGAGAAGAAGAAATACACAGTTTTTTTCACTCTTGAAAATACACCACTTGAACTCAATTACTTTTGTTAAAACATCTTTTTATTTGGCTAAAATAATGGAGTTCCAAAGATTTTGCTCGAAAAAAGAAGAGAAATACAATTGAGATAAAATATCCAAATGTATAGTAAGATGAAACATAGAGAAGCAAAGTTGGAACAAATAAATTATTGTATTTGATTATGTGGCAATTAATAGTTGAAAAATATCCCATTTGGAATCTGATTTTTTTATTTTTTTCTCCCTCTCACGCACAAACCGATAGTGTATTCACGCTCTTTGCCACATCTGTGTCAAGGGAGTTGAGGCTATCAGATTGCCAAGTTTAGGGGGAAATTAGGCTACCCTAAAGTTTAGGTGCGTATTGAATAAAAATCGTCACGTTGAGGGGGAGTCCCAATATATTCTGCCAAACTAATATTGTAAAGAATAATCGGTATCTTGACTATCTTTCAAATAAATAACATCTTAACTTAAAATAATCAATACAAATTTTAACTATGAAATTAAGTTTTTTACCCGCTCATATGAATATTATATGAAATATTTTATTTTTTGCACTTTTTAAATAACAAAAAGATATATATGAGTTTAGAAGGTATTTTTTCTTAATACATATTTATACTAAAATGAATGGAAAGCAAAGCTAGTAAAATACGAAATTGTTTTTAACAATTAAGAAAAATAAAGTATAAAACATGCGAAGTTGCAAAATTATATGGAAGCACACCATAAGCAATACGTTCGAAAGTTGAAAAATGAGAATAAGAGAAATGGAAAAAAGATAGTGTAAAAGATAACACTTAAATATTTGAAAAAAGAAAAATAAAAGAGAAATAGAAAAGCTATATAAGCTTATAATTACACGTAGTAATTACCACCAATTCTTACTTACCCCTTGAGAATTGGAGACTGTAATTGCAACCCCCACGTTACACTTAATTCCATGCAAACCGTGTAATTATTTGGCCAAACAAACATCTTAATTGTGTAATTGCACCAAATGGTGGCTTTTCAAAGAGGCTTTTATATACTTCGTAATATGCATTTACTGGTTTTACCTTAACACCCATATACATACTCCTATCCTTATCCCCGAATCCTAAAATTCAGGTGATGACGAACTTCTAGATCCATACTCATGTCAGGTGCCACACCTGTTCCGAGCAACATAGATGGGACTCATGCTTTTTCATAACTTCTCTCTTCACATACTTATCATGATTTAACAAGTGGCACAGCTTGAATAACATCACCTACAACATGACTTACATTTAGCTTATAAGTGAAAAAAATAGTTACTCACACGCAAGTCAGTCTTATCCGAGAAGCAATCAGTTTCTGTGCGAGGATAACTGATAAAACCATTTTGATATAGATCTTCTGCCACCTGTCAAAAACTCGAAAAGGAACAGAGGAAGTTAATCTAATAATCCCGATCCAGAAGCATGTCGAGCAATTAAACATATTCATCAGCAAATATTAAAGGGCATACCACATCAATGAGGCAAATAATGTAAAATTCTGAACACTAGACCAATCAACCCACTGACCGATAGAAAAACACCGGAAGAAGATACATAATACTCCTATCCTAGTTTATGTTATTCACTTTGCATCCTGGTCCCAAAATTCGTCTCGCTGCTGCTAGTATTAATTTTCTTGAGAACTTGTCAAGAACTCAGTACATTTAGCTATTCAAAATTTCAAAAAGTCTCACAAAACATTTTTCCATATAAACAAATTTTCAACTATCATTTTGTTCTATTTCAACAAAAATATACAATTCAAATTAAACTGTAAAATTCGCAAGTGGAACAACATCACATTAAGATGGGGACAAAGACAAAGGAAGTAGGACATTCGAAAACCATGAAAATACTAATGTCTTACCAACACCAATCATTCTGAGACCCATGAAGTAACACACCAGAAAAAAACTAAGAGAGTCAAATTAGTCTAGAAAAGTGTACCCGTCCAACTCCCCCGCGCTTGGGCAGATTGGGCTAGGAATACATTCATTGATGGGTCAATTTGGGCACACCAAACCCAAGGTGACTCATACAGAAGCTTCAGAGCAGCCCAACTTGACCCATAAGTAAACTTCGACAACAAATACAAAATGACATTTTATTTAATCGTTATGGATATTTCTGTCTTTATACTTTCACAATCTTTCTCTGTATAAAGGAAAAAAAGTGGTTTGATAACTAAACAAACTATTAACAAAACAAACAAATAAGTGGAAAAAATGGCTTTGATCCGAGCAGGTTCAACTATGACCCATAGTTTAGTCAAAACTGATATCACCCATCTTGCTCCACATAAAATTGGGGTCATAAATCATTTATTGACCCACCCTATTTTGACCCACCCCCTCCCCAAACTCGCCCCTTTGACACCCAAAACTAATAAATGTGGATAGCATAGTTCTAATGCATTAGAAATTATGGGTATTTAAAGAAAAATATCTAAATTCTGGATGAACATACAAGCTCAAATCATGATGCTAGAGAAGCACAAGTGGAGGCCATATTGTCTACAACAATGGAGGCTTATTGGGCTTACGAAAGTGCCAATGGATTTGGAGAATTGAGCCACGAATTTAAAATGCTTACACTAATTAGCCTTAGTCCAATTGAGGCCCAACAATCTCAAGAAATTGAAGAAGTCCAATAATCCATTCAAGATTAGGAATTATTTTCCTTAAAGAGTAGGATTTCTTAATTCTTGTTTAGTAAGGATTAGTTGGTATTTCATTCCTACTAGAATTCTTTTTTCTATTTTAGTTAGGATAGGTTTTCTCAGCCTTATTATTATTCTTTTTTTTATATAACCGTGGTCTCCGGTTCAACTTGCGCGCACCTTGACTAATTCCACGGGATACCTGCCACCTCCCACCAGCAACAGGTACCAGGTAACTCTATCCATCAAGACTTGGATACAACAACAACGACCCAATAAAATTCCACTAGTGGGGTCTGGGGAGGGTAGTGTGTATGCAGACCTTACCCCTACCCCGAGGGAGTAGAGAGGTTGTTTCCGAAAGACCCTCGGCTCAAGAAGACGAAGAGAGACAATATCAGTACCACCAATAGAAAACATAACATCATGAAAATGAAAAAGTAGATGCAAAGCAAAAGCGATAGACAGTACATGCACCCAACGCTATGAAAAACGAAAGAGTAGTAAGACACAACATTGCCACCAGCTGACTTCGACAAAAGCCCTACCAGACTAGCCTCACAAAGGTACGAAGTAAGGAAAGACTAAACTATCTCCTAACCTACAGCCCTAATACTCGACCTCCACAGCTTCTTCCTCTCCCTGTACTGTTCCACCAACCTCCTAATAAGGTGTATAGCTTCCGTAGTAGAACGACCCGGCATGAACCCGAACTGGTTGTCGGATATAGACATCATCCTCCTCACCCTCGCTTCAACCACCCTCTCCCGAACTTTCATGGTATGACTCAGTAATTTGATACCCCTATAATTGTTACAATTCTGGATATCACATTTGTTCTTATACAACAGAACCACCGTACTCCACCTCCACTCATCCGGCATCCTCTTCGTCCTAAAAATAACATTAAACAGCCCAGTCAGCCACTCCAAGCCTGCTCTACCCACACACTTCCAAAATTCAACTGGAATTTCGTCTGGCCCTATCGCTCTGCCCCTACTCATCTTACGCATAACTCCCACGACCTCCTCTACCTCGATGCGCCTGCAGTGCCCAAAGTCACATTGACTCTCGGAATGCTCCAGTTCACCTAGCACAATATCCCGATCCCCTTCTTCATTCAGAAGTTCATGAAAGCAAGTCTGCCATCTCCTCTTAATCTGGGCATCTTCCATCAATACTCTACCATCATCGTCCTTGATGCATCTCACTTGGTCCAAATCCCGAGCCTTCCTCTCTCTCGTCTTGGCCAGCCGGAATAACTTCTTCTCTGCGCCTTTTTCCCCAGTTCCTCGTCATACGGCCATAGACCGCAGTCTTAACCTCCATGAATGCCAACTTAGCTTCCTTTCTAGCTACATTATACCACTCCATGCACGCTCTCCTCTCCTCCTCACGTGTGCTCCCTACTAACTTCAGGTATGCCACCTTCTTCGCTTCCACTTTACCTTGGACCATTTCATTCCACCACCAGTCTCCTCTGTTCCCGCCAGAGAAGCCCGTCGAGAACCCTAATACCTCTCTCGCAACTTCCCTTATACAGTCTATTGTCGACGACCACATAATGCTCATGTCACCACTATTCCTCCAGGCTCCAATAGCCGATAACCGCCCCTCCAACTCCTAGGCTTTATCCTTAGTCAAGGCACCCTACCTGATTCTCGGTCGTCTTCGGCTAGACCTTTTCCCTCTCTTTAACATAATACTAACGTCCATCACCAAGAGCCTATGTTGCGTCGCGAATATCTCACCCGGAATAATCATACAATGTTTGCACAACCCTCTGTCACACCTCCTGAGGAGGAGATAGTCAATCTGAGTCTTCGCCACTACGTTTTGAAAAGTAACCAAATGTTCCTCCCTCTTCGGAAAGCTAGAGTTCACAATCACCAACCCAAAAGCCTTAGCAAAGTCCAACAGCGAAGTACCTCCTCCATTCCTCTCCCCAAAACCTAAGCTCTATGTACCTCGCCATAGCCGCCTACAGTCGGCCCAATATGACCATTGAAATCCCCTTCTATGAAAAGCCTCTCCGTAAGCGGGAGCTGGCGCACGATCTCATCTAACCCCTCTTAGAATCGTCGTTTAACATCCTCATCTAGGCCCGTATGCGGCGCGTAAGTGCTAACGATGTTTAGGGTGCACTCTCCAACCACCAACTTAATAGTTATCAATCTATTATTCACCCGTCTAACCTCAACCACCGACTCCCTAAGTTCCCCATCCACCAAGATACCCACTCCATTCTTACCCTTCCGGACTCCGGAGTACCAATGCTTATACCGTCCGCATCCCTCGCCCTCGACCCTACCCACCTAGTATCCTGGACACATGCTATATTGACCATCCTCTTCCGGAGGATCTTTGCCAACTCTATAGACTTACTCGTCAATGTACCTACGTTCCATGACCCAATTCTCAACTATAGGCACCCTTGTTCCCCTTACCTCCCTTGCCGCCATTCCTATCCCCTAGCCCCTGCCCCACCTCCCGCCCCACCCCCCTCTCCCGATCAAGACTTGGATAGATGGGAGAAAATCGCCTAGTATTTTTTGTCTCTCCTGGGATTTGAACATGAGACCTTATGGTTCTCACCCATTTCATTGACCACCACTAGGCCACACCCTTGGGTGCTAGCTTTATTCTTATTCTAGTTTAATTAGGATTAATTATCCTAAACATTATCAATTTTACTCATTGTAAAGCCGATTTAAAGGGCTCAATATGCTAAAAATAAACATTGGTGATTAGTTTTTTAAGGCACTTGCTTCAAAAACGTGATTTCTCTTTTGTTTATTTCTTCTTCCTTTATTCAACGTTTCTTGCAATCTTGCGGGACTGAAGAACGTGTGGGTAAGGTTCTTTTCATCTTAAATTCTTCAGACGTGAGTTTGAAGAACGCTTTCGCTAGTCTTGTGAAAAACTTTAGCAGGTTGGTTTTGTTTTCTCTCTTCTTTGTGCTTGAGAGGTGCAAAACCTTGAAAGAACATCAATGGTATCAAAGCACTAGTTCTAGGTCAGAATTCTTAAATTATTATCTTGTTCATCATGTCGCTAGACAAGAAAATAACAAACTTGGAATCATTTTCAACTGATGAACAACTTCAAATTGAAAGATTAAGAAGTAAAACCCTTGAACGAGATAAAGAAATTAAAGTGCGACTAGATGGCTTTAAGAAATTAATGCAAAATTGGTTGAAGGTTTGGCGATTCAAAATCAGCTCCCAAATCCGCCACAACGCCTACAACCTCCACTACCACCAAGACATAATATACCAGTGCCACCACTACGTCTTCCACTTCAAGATCCACCAATTCAACCGCGTAAAGCATGACATATTGAGCAAGCGGAAGAAGCTATAGCTAACCAAGGCATAAGAGTACTGAGGCGCCATGCTTACTATGATAAAAACTCAAATTCGGAATACTCAGATGATCAAGGTAGTGAAGAGTACGACCCTGACGAAGTTCGGTATCAACATGATAGAAGGAGACATCATAGAAAGCCACACAACAATTATCGAGAGAGGTATCAGCGTGATGATATTAAGCTTGAAAATCTAAAGTTTGATGGCAAATCTCAAGGCGATGAATTCATTGATTGGCTTGTAAATATTAAGTTGTGTTTGATTATAAAGAATATTCTGATGAGAAGAATGTCAAACTTGTAGCTATAAAGCTTAGAGGTTATGCATTACTATGGGGGGAAGCCCTCAAAAGGGAGCAAGAGCCTGAAGGAAAACAAATTTGCACTTTGGAGAGAATGAAAAGAGAATTGCGTAAACAGTTCTTGCAAGAGACATATGAAGAAAATTCTTACTTGAAGTTCATTCTTTTAGATAAGGAACTTTATCCGTGGATGAGTACACAAGAGAATTTAAATATCTTAGACTCTAGTGACATTAAAGAAAAACCAGCCCGCCTAATTGCTCAATATTTGGCTGGACTAAATAAGCCTATTGCGAATGTGATTCAGTTGCAGCCCCATTGGACCTTTGGAGATGTTGTCAAACTAGCCAAGGTCGTAGAGACACAACATAGGGAAGTCAAAGCCACATTTTCATCAACTACCATCAAAAAGCCGAACACTTTCAACCATGGGAGTACTAGTTTGAGATCTCCAAAGCCACAATCATCTATAACAAAACCAAGTGTCCAGAAAGTTGAAGAGAAGCCCATGGCTTAAGAAGCTATTTTTAAAAAGAGATGCCATAAATGTGGATGACTTGGGCATATACAAGCTGATTGTCCTAACAAAAAGGCATTCATTATCCTTGAGTTTAACAGCAACAAAGTCCATGACCTTGGGATATGAAGCTTCATCTGCAAAGCCTCAAATAAAGAACTTAGTGCTTGAAGCTGATTATAATCACCTAATATAACGGTTGTGTAAATTTTATACCTTAGGTTACCTATATTAATTGCAGGCCTCAATTCTACAAAGAAACCAAAGAGGCAAATAAAAGAAAAGGAAAACTAACAATATTTCCATAACAAGGAAATTAAAGAAAAAAATATGTGCAAAACAGCAAAAGAGAGATTTCCAGTAAAAAAACTTTTGAACAATGCCAACCTTCATTGTCTGCTCGGAACTCATACGGAAGTATCTGGATGCACGCTTTTCAAGCTCGATTGTACTTAATGGATGAGGGGGGTATTTGAGTTTCTCCTGCTGTTTAACTTTGGACACCTTCCCAAATCAACATAATCAATTAAGCTTCGCAACCTCAATTTCTGGTCTATAAAAAGGTTTAGCTATGAGAATTGGCTTTTTAGAGCTCACTGTTGCAGTGGGTTCCTGGATGCACATCTCATAAATTGTTACTGCACATGTGTAATCAAACAGATGACCACGCCTGCCAAGTCAAAATTAGTATAGGTACTTTGATCTTCTATTTCAGAAATAATCTTATGATGGAACCAAGTGCAACATTACATCCAGTTAAACGTAGCACTGCCTTCATCGAAATTGTGAGTACAATTGATTGTCCAAAACTCTTCAGGCTCATGTGCTTGTATTTCCCAATAACGCTCCACAACAAAGCCAAGTGTAGGGAACTGCAGCAAATACGATGTGCACTGCAAAATTTTACACCTCACACAGTAAAACAAAATCCACCTAGTAAAAATGTTATACTATCTGTTACCTGGCAGGGACCATAGCTTAAGACAAGATTTCTATCATCAGTTGCAAAATCAAGGACAAATGCATCTCTCAGAAGCATTGTCTGAAATCTTGTAAAAGAAGCTCCAATACGAAGATCTATCTCCTGCAAATTCAAATAGAAAAATACAGTATGAGAAACAAAGAACTATATTAGAGCATTCTGTCATACTTGACCAACCAGTAATAAAGATTCCGCCAGTAAAATATAATGGTTATCACTTAATTTATTATTTAAAAAGGTTATTGCAATTTTATTGCCAACAGGAAGATGATGGTCAAGCTCTAGTTGGCTGTCTCGGACCTAAGGAAGCTTTTCACTGTCTTAAAATAGAATGACTTGAGGAACGGAACTCACTTGCCGAACATCTACAGCATCAGAAAATAACTGATTTGGCTGAACAAGGGTCTGCACTGATTGGTGAATTTCCCTGGTGATCTCAGAAGTATTTTTCAGAAAGCAAAATGACAATTCATGAGTAGCACGTAAAACCTTAATATGGAACACAAGATGTCAGGTAGCTGGCAGAACCTGTCAATTAAGGCAGAGAAACGAGCTCTCCACACATTAAGGTTACGATTCGCTTGTCTACATACTTCCAACACTTCAAATGCAATATTTTCTCCTTCTC
Source organism: Nicotiana attenuata (assembly GCF_001879085.1). Classification (NCBI taxonomy): domain Eukaryota; kingdom Viridiplantae; phylum Streptophyta; class Magnoliopsida; order Solanales; family Solanaceae; genus Nicotiana; species Nicotiana attenuata. The sequence goes on from NW_017672665.1 coordinate 126,750, forward strand.
TATCACAATCAAGCCACAATATAATCCACTGACATCTTCTGGCTTCTTCCTCCAGTGTCCTTTTGATATCCAATTTATCCTACAAATGACCAGAATATATTATAGCCCATATTTTCATATTCTTTTACAAATGACGTCTCAATTTCAATCACAACAATGTTGCGATAAACCAAAGGAGAAAAACATTTATATTTTTCTCACTTTACAACATGGCAAGAGGGAGGAAACAAATACACCAGTATTTGACATGAATACAAAATATTGAAACATTTTAATCTGGGGACACATAATTTGCATCTACAACTTCCCTTTGGGATGCGGGGGGAGGACATTTGGGAGGTTACGCCATTGTGTATATTTTGGATAGGCAGGACTAGAAGAATACTTGAAGGGAAAGAAGCGGAAGATTAGAAATACCAACTCTGCATCTAGAAGAAATACAAATTCTTTTCCAACAAAAAGAAACTGTAGGGGAGGAGATGAAAGACGGTACCTGAGGGACATACTTGCGAACAGGGGCATCGTAGAGGTGGAGGGGGTCACAGGAGTGCCATTTGCGGAAACGATCGTCAAACTCAAGCTCCATGAGGTGGCCGGTGACAGAGGTAAAGAGCATCTGGCAAGGCTGGTTCCGAATGGTGTAGTTGAACTCGAAGATTTTGTTGTACCTGGAACGTCCGTCTCTCACTCTCATCCCACCTCCTTGATTCCTCGATAGTATCCCCGACACTGCCTTCGCCACCGATGGCTTTTCTGCCACGTTCAGCACCCTTATCACCCGCCCTCCGCCTCCGCTTCCACCGCCCGCCATTCCGCCGCTGCTTAATAGTAGGATTTTCCCGGCTTAACTTAAAGCTGTGCAGCCAAACCTCATTTTATTCGTTTTCCGGAAAATGGCTAAAGATGGGGAGAAATTAAAAAATAGACAGATTTAGCATTGGTTGTCGAAAAATAGCTAAGTTTCAAAAGTCATCGAAATTTAGCCACTTTAAATCTGAGCTTATCGAAATTTAGCCACTTTAAATCTGAGCTTTTAGAAGGGTAGGCATTCCCGTCCGCCCTTACACAGGGCCCCCAAGAAAGGCCACTTTAAATCTGAGCGAAAATACTATTCAAAATCCAGAAAAATACGGGAGTTCAAGCATACTTATGCTGGAACTCCCGCAAATTTTACGGGAGTTCAAGCATAATTATGCTGGAACTCCCGCAAATTTTACGGGAGTTCCAGCAAGTATAATTGTCCGGTATAATATACTGGAGTTTGGAGCATTGGTGCTCCAGTCTCCCGCAAATTTTACAGGAGTTAGCAAAGTATATCGGTCCAGCATAATATGCTGGAGTTCGTACACAAATGCACCAGAACTCCCGTATATTATACTGGACCGGTCCCTGTTGAAGCAAAATAGTGGCTATTTTTCATTGACTTGATAAACGCTGGCTATTTTTCATTTGACCAGTGTGAAAACTGGCTATACCATGATATTTTAACCTAAAAATGCCCCAACCTAGAGCCTGTTTGGATGGGCTTTTATTAACTTGTGAAAGTGTTTCGCAACCAAAAAAGAGCTTAAAAAAAGTTAAAATCTGCTTAAAAAAAGCTAAAAGCATTAAGAGGGTGTTTGGATGGGTTTAAAAGCTGGTCAAACCAGCTTTTAAGCACTTTTTTATGGGATGGAGTGTTTGGATAAAAAAAAAAAGCTGCTTAAAAAAAGCAAAAAAGTGCTTAAAAAAAGCTAAAAGCAAGAAGTTGGTCTACCCCAACTTTTTTTATTTTGGCTTAAAAGCCATTTTGGTTTGACCAGCGAAATTACCCTCCTGTCCCTTATAACTTTTTATAATAGCAAAATTGCCCCCGGTAAAAGAAACCCTAAATCATCGTGTTTCTCATATTTTCTTTAGTTGAACTTTGAAGACTGCCTCTCCTTTCATCTTCATCATCTCTCCTTCATCTTTAAGGAAGCTCTTTCTTTGAACAAGATTATCCAATAGCCATCTCACAAAATTATCGTTTGACCAGCGAAATTATCGTTGTAAGTTCTTCTCGATCCTTAATTGTATATTTTTGTTTGAATTGGAAAATTTTACTGATTTGATTATACATGTTGTCGAGCAGTATTTACATCGCACAGTAATCATCACCTATCAGCTTCAATCACGCTCCCTTATGGATGAAAAAAGATTTGTGCTCTTAGAAATTTTGTTTCACATAAGTTGATTTCAAACAGACTTTATTCATAATTTTATTTTTCTTGGTTTCTTGTTAATTGATCTGTGCTCTTAGAAATGGGTGCAGAAATTACAAGTCAACAATACTTGCTTTGTAAAGTTATAAAGAAGAATAATCTTCGACAGCAGAAAAAATATAAAACCAAAAGAAACATACCAAAACCATGGCCTGGCTTTCGGTTGCATATTTCACAGTGCCATACATCCTGAAAATTATATGATAGTGATTACTTTAATTTTCTATACAAGGAAAAAGTTGGTCTGCTTTTCGACCTGGCACATGATCCTTACTTTGTATAAACAATTACAACACAAACTTAACTTCTAGATGGTACAGAACACATTCTTAGTTACATAAACCAACTTATTCATTATGCAATATTCCTAATGCTTGATCTGAGTTAACATACAAAAGTACTGGTATTACTATTTTTACATATTCAGTCTTAGCTTCTTGGTTGCTCTGCTTTCTTCAGATTATTTACATTCAGTTATGCCGGACAACGCTAAATGGGACGATGATACACATATTATATTTATTGAGTTGTGTGAGCAAGAGGTTAGAAAAGGAAATAGACCAAACACTTACTTAAATAAAGATGGGTGGAAAAGTCTTGTTGACGAGTTCTGTAAGAAGACGGGAAAAGACTATGATAAAAAAAATAAAAAATCATTGGGATTACATGAAAGGAGAATGGACACTTTTTAAGCAGTTGATGAGAGGGGAGACGGGGTTAGGATGGGATGCCACGAAAAATACGATTATGGCAGATGATGATTGGTGGGAGCGAAAAATTAAGGTACATCTCTCACATTATCATATGTGTAATTTTTTTTGTCATTGTTAATTTTATCTGTTTGATTAAAGTAGTTTTTATTTTCTTTTTACAGGAGAATGCAAAATATAAGAAATTTAGGAACAAAGATCTTTCGCTCATATGGTTTCGCTACGATGCACTGTTTGCTGATGTTGTTGCCACAGGAGAAAGAGCACGTGCAGCAAATCAAGAACAATCATCGGGCATTGGACTTAATCTCGATGAAGAAGGGATAAATGTTATTGATGATTGTGACAAAGAACACTTCACTTATCTTAATGATGAAATGAGCGATGAAAGTGATGATCTACAGAATATAAATTCTGTTGTGTTTCCAGAGCCATCACTAAAAAGACAAAAATCAACTGATGGTGTTAGTAGCAGTAGTCAAGTAAGAAAGAGTAAGAAAAAAACAGCTGCAACATTAATAAAAGAGGATATACACTCTCTCATAGAGTTTATGTCTAGCAAAAGCACTGCTACATCTCCTGCAGTTGATGAGACATCCATCGAGAAGTGTATTGGCACGTTGGGACAAATTCCCTGGATATTCTATGCCTGGAGTGAAATTTACAGTTTTAACTATGAATATGTTCCGCAAGAAAAATAATCGAAATATTTTTGGGGATGCCTACTGATGAAGCCTCGCAAGTGTTGGTTGGAGTTTAACTACCAGTTTATACCTTAACAAAAATGGATAATATATCGTTATGGTTGAGTCTTTATTATGATTTTATGTGTAAACTTTATTATGGTTTTTGTATTTAGATGTTGTGATTGTAATGACTAAACTTTTATTAAATATAAAGATTTTGTTTGTTAAGCTTTTAACGCAGCTTCAGTTGTAAAGCTTATGAATTTGTAAAGCTTTTAGTAAAGCTTTTTAATTAGCGTAATCTTATGTCAAATGTTTTAATTAGTAGCTTATGTTAAATGATAAGCTTTTAACTAATAATGCTTCAATTGTAATGCTTATGTTAAATGCTTCAGTTAGTGAGCTTATGTAAATGCTTCAGTTTAGCTAATGTTAATGATAAGCTTATGAATTTGTAAAGCTTATGTTAATTCATGTTCTGGAAATGCTTCAGTTTGTAAAGCTTATGTTGTAAACTAGCTTTTAACTAGCTTCACTCCTCCAGTTCTTTTTTAAATTTCACAAACTAATCATTGGAATGCATTTGTAAAGCTAACAGTTAACTCCTTCTTACTTATGTTTTTATTTTCCAGTTGAAATGGAGAGTTCAAACTCTAGTGACATAATAGATCCTTATCCAAGTTATTCGTCAGACGATGAAGATGAAGAAAAACTGGAGGAAATACAGAGGAGCAAGTTGAGAAAGGAATGGACTGCTGAAATGAGAGATATATTCCATCTGTTGATCCTGATGTTGGTCAGTCTTTGAGAGCTAATAACAGTATAAATGCGGAAAATGTTGGAAGAGCAAAGTGATCTTGTTTGGATGGGTCTTCGCGATTTGATTGGCTAAGAATTTGTAAGCTTTTGAATACTTGTAGTTTATATGAATCTTTTAAAAACACTAATATTTATTATTTTCATTTCAATTGAAGAAATATTATTTTGTACTAAATTGCAGGTTGACTTTAACAGGCTATGGAAAAAACAAATATCTCTTGACAACATATTGTAACATAACTGGCGACACTCATAATCTATGGAAAAGTCATATTGCTTTGACCAAGTACACTTACATTCTTATCCCTTATAGTTTTTCTTTAATCCCGAAATTACCCTAAAACCTAAAATATGCTATTTTTCTTTCTCGTTTCTGTTGCAGTAGCCTTGCTTTCTTATTCTCTCTTCCATAACTTTCCTCTCTTTCTTTTTATTCCTTTCTTTACTCTTTCATTAATTATTTTCCCATCTTTTCCTTTTCCTTTCTTTTCTTTTCCAATGGTGCTCCTTTCCCGTCACAATATTTTTGTAATAAACCATCACGAGTCAAATTTGACAGGCCAATTCACGCAAAAAAGTTTGAAAGTTAGAAAACATCTTAAATATATTCATTTAATGTTCATTGACATAGTGGTAAACTAGTTAAATTATTATTACATGCCATTGGCCAAGTAGTTATTTTAGTCCAAATTATATTAATAATGTTATTACAATAAATAATTATATATATTAAAAATTATTTTATCAAATCATTGAGAACTTAACGAGGAACAAGACATAAATTTGTTAGGAATAATTTAGCATTAAAAACTTGTAATAATAAGCTTATTTTTTAAGTGTTTATCAGCTTTAAGGATATTTCAGTCATTTTAAAAGAAAAAGTCTAACAACACTTTGTTTACCAAACACTTTAACCACTTTTTTTAAGTTTCAGCATTTTTATCCAAATAAACGTAACTGCTTATTTATAAAACAAGCTCCAGCACTTGTGCTTAAAAGCCACTTTTTTTAGTCAATCCAAACGGGCTCCTAATTTAAATTTAGAGCCCGTTTGGGACACATAACAAAAATGGGGTTTTTGACCAGTTGGTGAGGAATTTTTTCTTTATTCTTACATTCTTTTATTTCTCTGCTTCTTTTTCTTTTCTTTTTTTCTTTTCTCCTTTTTTTTTCTTGTTTCTCTCTTATTTTTTGCCTTTTTTTCTTTTCTAATTTCATTTAACTTCTATTTTTTTGTATATCTTTTTTTTCTTCATATCTAATTTCATTTACTGTTTTCAAGCTGTTGTTTATTATTCTTTTTTTTATATATTATACTAAAGAAAAATCAAATTGTGCACCAATTAAATGTAGTTAATACAACCAAAAATATTTAACTAACATATGATACCAGTATAGTATATAGCTTAATACCAACATGGTATAGCAATTGTACGCAAAAGAGTTAAAAAAATTAATTCAATTATTAAACTGAATTAATCATCAGTTTGTAAAAAAAAAATTCTAAAAGGATCTAATTGTAAGAGTTGCCGTTAACATCATAATAGCATACTGTTATATTTTTTTTTTCCGCATTTTCAATTTACCCCTAGCACGGGGTAAAAGCTTAAAACAAATTAAAAGGGAAAAGACAAGTGAATTTTACGGCGTAATAAGTATACTATTATAGGTATATTGTTATGCTATTACATCAGATATTGTTACAGTATCTTGCATATTATTACAGTATATCCAAACAATATATCGTTATTTTATAATAGTTATATGTTGTAGTTATAACTATAATATCCTATAGTATATTAGTATACTTATAGCGATATACTGTTTTTGTAAACTATAATATATATGTGTTGCAGTAAGCTTATACTCTACAACATATTTGTATACGAGCGCTTAATGTAGCTGAGTGTTTCTTCTTCGATATTTTCAACTGAAAATTTCGGATCTCAATCAACTCAAATCAACTCCAACTTGCTATCAAATTTCAGTATGAACTTCCAGAGGTACTATATTAGCAATATTTTAACAGCACCCACTTTGAATCAAACAAGAAATCTTTCAAAAAATAAATTGAGCTTCCAAGCCCAAACAAGGTGGTTATTCAAATACACATAAAAATTTAGAATCTGGGAAGGCTTACTCGAAGATATATAAGCGCAACCACATCGAATCAAACAATTAAATTCTTCTAAGAAGAGGAAAGTTGTTGTGCAGTCAATAAGCTATAATACTGTGTGTTAATGGCTTCATCTTCTTCATCTTCATTATCATCTACTCACCATGTGCAGCATGTAAATTCCTACGTCGAAAATGCCAGCCAGAGCACGTCGCCTTCCTGCTCCTTTACTTCCCACAGAGTCAACCCCAGAAATTTGCAAATCGTTCACAAAATATTTGGAGCCAGCAATGTAAGACAAGACTTGCTTCAATGAATTGCGAGGCCTCACCAAAGGGAAGACGCCGTACTCTCTCGGCTTATGAGAGCTTGACATGCGGCTCTCCGCGATTAAAGGGTAAATAGGGGGGTAAAATGTAGTTGGGGGCCATGGGTAGGGAGTAGTAATAGTTTGGGCCATGACATTTGAAGGGTTAAATAGTTTGAAATTAATGGTATTAAAGTGAAAGATTTTTTTCAAAAAAGGCAATAAAAATTTCACTTTTTACCTCAATATTGAATTTTTAAAATACTTTCGAAAAATATGAAAAACTTCCAAAAATATTATTTTTTCCAAACATTTTTTGGCCTCAACTCACTCAAATTTTTTCAAAAAACAACCAAAATATATTCATTGTCCCAACACAACTGTAATTTTAAGTATCATTTTCCTTTGAAAAAATTTCACTTCCTTTGAATTTTATAATTCGTATGTCAAACGCGTACTTAGATTAACCTTTTAAAACCCCAAACCATTATAAACATACCTTTCGTGGCACATCAATTATTGCTTCCCTTTTTATCAAATCATAAATTAAAATGCCCCACCCATTAAAAAATTCCTTCGACCTCACATATACCAACCCCTCGACCGATTCTCCTAAGAAAAAAGGCCCCAAGTATTTCTTTCCTCCATTGTTGTCTGACCTTCTTTTCTTCTTACATCTAAGTATTTATTCTCTTCTAAAAAATAGCTTTTGGGTATTTTTCTGCTCTTTTTTTTTTCAATTCCTTCCCATTTAACACCTTCTATAAATTAGTTTCTTTGTAAAGTTCATCACTGTCTGAATCTTCCAGTTCTTCTCGAGACCCAACTAACTCACATAGATACTATTGTGGATGATTACGCATTATTTTACAATGTTTATACTTACCAATGCTTGGACGTAAGATTTTATACATGAAAAAGGCCAAATATGATTGTTCCGTATTATCAAAAATAATGTTTAAATATGCCCTCTTATATATACTAATTGTCATTATCCAGGACCCTACGCGTTTTACCTATGAAGTAGATATACCCTTATTTTGGAACGTAATTTATGTGGTTGCACATGATTTAAAAAGACGCCATACTTATATTTATTTATTACCCAATCCCAAGTCAACCTAGCCCACCAAAATAAAAGGCCTTACGTCAGATAACCATATTTCTTGACTCCATTCGACAAGATTTCACATGGCACACCTATCCTCATTTTCAATGGTTACTAATCAGTGATCAAGCGCACTCACATCTTAAAAAAAAATAAGAGGCTCCAACAATACATACTTCAGTGACGAAAACCCACACAAACAGGGAATTACATAGGAAAACGCCTACCCTCAACCTTTGATTTTTGAGGATATGTAATACTTCAGTACAAGTCTATAAGGTATAATAGTGAGGAGTGGTGAAGGACAGTGGCAATAAAAATTCACATTGGACCCGATTGAGAAAATGTGTGTTTGTCATTTCGTGGAACGGTAATAATGAAGAAGAGGTGTTCCGTCGGTTCCCCCAGTGGAGAGAGATATCTTTGAGGGCTATTGGAATCTTAACCCGAAAAAATTGTCCCTTCATGTGATTTATAATGGGTGAGCGGAGAACTAACTGAGGTAATGGAAAACTAGCTACGAAATAGGAAATGGTGTTCAGGTAGATTTTAGTTGTCGTGGACTTTTTAAAGGTGGGGCTGGCACTTGGTTTGGGCTTAGGTTCACCCCCAAACCTAAAGGCGTGGCCGACCGCCCGTGCCATACTTCGGCCCGAGCGTACCACTCTGTAACTATGAACTCTAGATGGGTAACCCTCAACTTAGGCTCGATGAGGCCGAAAATTTCTGATCATTCTGAAAATAACGTCTACACAACCAGCAATACCAAATTAAAACATCTACAATAGGGCTGGGTAAAGGCCGCAATTCTAATATAAAATGTACAAGGAATCGTCTAACAAGCCTCGCAGGGATAACAGAATGTAATTATGGTCGGGACGGGCCTCGAGCTACCCATCAAAATGTATAATATAAAATGGACTCCATGCTAAGACTATGTGACCTTACAATTTTCTCTATGTATTTTATATACTCAAGATATCTCAAAATAGTATGTTCATGCCATATTATAAGCATGCCCAAAGAGTTTTGGTATCTTTTCCCTTATTTTTGAAAGGTTTTAAATCAATTGTGTTGTCTATTTTAATTAGTACAAAACCAATAATTATTTCCGGGACTATCATTTTTTGTTAATGAATTAATTTATTTTTATTTCATATTTACACCAAGATATAATTAATGTGATTTTTTTCACATTTTTAAAAATTTACTTTGGTTATTAAAGGCTTAAATTGCATTATCTGCACATTATAGCCTTATTTTCCGATTCAACCAGTATTTTTGGAATTGCAAATTGCTCCACAGTACTTTATAATTAATATTTATATGATATAATCCAATTTTAGTGCTTTTAACTGGTTTTGGAAATTATTTTAACATTTTTAAAATAAAGAAAGGGAAGAAATGCTGATTTAACATTTAGCCTCGTCCATTTTCAATTTAATAACCCCTTTGCAATTTTATATTTTAACACCACCAATTGAGGCCCAATTGCAACTAGCCCAAAATTTTAACCTGACCCAATCTATAAAACCGACCGGATCCCCCTTTTTTCTCAGCCGATTGATCTAGAAATCAACGGCTCAGATTGATTATATTCCTTTTAATTCACAGACGACCCTAAACCTAATTCATTTTCCTCCTTGCAGCCGCCTTGAACTCCCAAATTCTCTCAAAGGACCCTCCCCGGAACCCTAGCCTCCCCTACCTTGTTCCACCATGTTTTCACCAGCGTCCATGGCTTCTCAGGCCATGGACAGCCTATACCCACCTCCTATGGCTCCTGCATGCCTGTTGTTCGAAGGATCGAGGCCAGACCTCGAGGGTCTTCACCCAAGCCTTCACCGATTCAAAGATTCCGGCCATCTCCGGCCTTGCTCCGGTGGCTCTTGGTCTTTTGAGCCTGTTTATGACATTATCCGACTTAGATCGGGTATTTTCGAAGCCTTTCTCATCTCTAGGGTTCATCTGGAACCCTAAATATCGAGGTTCTCTCCGATTATTTTAGATCTGTTACATGTTTGCACTGTTGCTTAAGTTTCTTAAACCTTTTTTTTCGATTTTCTTTCAAAAAAGCACTTCTTTTCGATTAGGGTTTCTGGAAAGTCCTTAAAATGTTTCTGACTCTTCTTCTTCTCTTTTCTTGGTGTGAATCGATCCCTGCTATGTTCTTACTGGCTCTTTTCTGACTCACATGCCTTTCGTGTGTTCTTATATTTGCCTTGTTATGAAATTTATTTTATTATGCTCCGTTCTATCTCATACTGGTTTTTCACCATGCTCTCTCATGTCTATCTTATGTGTTCCTCTACTGTATTTTCCTACTGAGTTTTGATCCTTTGTTAGCCTTTACCGGACTTTGCTTGGATTCTTTCTAGATGTGTTTCATCGACTGTTTCTTTAAGTTTACACTACCTGAACTCATTTAATTTTCAAGCTTTCTTGAAACTTGTTTCCTGTACTGGTTCCTATGTTCTACTTGCTATTGTGCTTGTATGCTTCTCATGAGACTCTGAAAAGGTCTCTGAGCTCACCTCGATAGTTTGCCTCTTCATCTCTGTATCAAATTCGAGTTTAAAAACCCTAGGATTTGGGGGTTTTCTTTGGCTAAATTTGGTTTTATGTTTGGACAAGGGTTCTACTTTGAAACCTTGAACTCTCAGACTCACTTCGAGTTTATGAATTGAATTTGAACCTTTTTCTGCGTTTGTGATTTTGAAACCCTCTTGCTTGACATGTCTATGTGTTTTATACGAGAGCTTCTCTTTCAAAGGTCTTGCCAACTGTTAATTGATTCTGAATTCCTTTAATGTTGCTTATTTGATTGTTACTGGTTTTTCCCTAAATTAAAACTTTCCTTTTACCTCTTTTCTGACTCGAGCAAGGCTTTCAATGGGATTCTTTACTGGTTATTTTACTGGTTCCCTTTCCTTGTTTTACAAATCAAGTACCACCATGTATTTACCCTTATTTGTCTACCTTGCACGAGGTATTTACTTGATTTCCTTCCTTAAATAACTTCTGCCCATTGCCGTTTGAATTTGGACTCCTTAATTAAAGGAAGTCTATAGGTTGATTGATTTTAATTGGCACATAGTTCCTTAATTATTACTAAACTATGATTCTTGCCTCATTTGCTACACCTGTTTGCAATTATAAATACCCTGCTCTTTCATTAACACACACACACGACTTTAATCTTCACAACTCTCTTCTAAAACTTACACTCTTGCTTCTTGATTGCAATTTGGCTTCCCTAAATCTACTGTTTCTTCCTACTCGCTCTTATGAACTGGTATGTCCTACTTTTGATTCAAGCATCAAAATCCAATGTGTTTACTTACAAGCTTTTATGCCCATGCCTAATTTACTACTTTATAGAGTTTAGTTTTAAAATGATTACTTATGTTTGGCTATCTGTTATTGCAATGAATCCCTATCCCCATTCCCCTTTATGTGCTTGGGCTGTAGTTTAAGACATGGCAACATACAAAGTTGTTGTCATGGATTAAGATTGGGTCCTTTGGATCCCAGCCTCTTTCAATCTCCCATACCCCCATTCCCTTATGTGTATAGAGTTAAGGTATAGCCTGACAGCCTCTAAATTGCTGTCCATGGCTGAACCTGACCCTCAAAGGGTCCTAACTCTCCAATTTTTAAGTTGACAAGCTGGTCAGGGGTGTGCCAGCAGCCCAGGTGCTAGGCATGACCAGCAGCCTGCCCTGGCTCCCCCCCTAATTCCTTTTCATTGCACTTACACTTACTCCTAAGCCCTTAAGTCCTGCCCCCCTCCTGTGAGCCTTGCCTTGGGACCTTGAGTTCCCTTTGAACTTGGACACTTGAGGGCTGGCCCTTCCACACTGCACTATAATCTGTTCTGCAATAATATTTGGGGTGTAAGCACTGCCTGGAACTCTTGAAGTTCCTTGGAACTTTGACACATCCCAAATAAGAAAAAGGCTTTGAAAAATCCGATTCTGGAAGTTGGTTTATCTCATATTATTAGACTTTGAGTCTGGATTAGGCTGATTAGATGTAGATGTAATCACTGATGTATTTTCATTTATTCTTTTGATTCACTTGGTCTGTCATAAGCTTTGTAATGAACCTTGTAATAACTACTGGGATATAGTGAAAAGGGATGGGATAGAATGCATGCCAAAGGGGTAGATACCATGCCTATAGGGTGTATATTGTCTCAATTCTGCATTTTTCACATAGATACCATGCCTATAGGGTGTATATTTTCTCAATTCTGCATTTTCACGTAGATACCATGCCTATAGGGTGTATGCTTTCTCAATTCTGCATTTTCACGTAGATACCATGCCTATCCACCAAGTCTTGGCGGATCCAGATAGACGTAAAACAACAAAGTCGACCCCATTGGTCTCCATTATCCCCATGTTCCGTAGAACCTCATGACAACTGTCCAAATAATCTTGGGGATCCTCAGAAGATGTACCAGTAAAAGTGGTAGTAAAAAGCTTGGTGAACCTATCCAACCTCCACAAGGCATCAACAGACATAGCTGTTCCATCACCGGTCTGGGCTACCACACCCGGCAGAACTGCTCTAGCTGGCTGAGCTGCTGGAGTCTGAAACTGAGGAGCCATCTGCTCCGGAGTGCGAGTAGCGGGAGTCTGTGCTCCTCCCCCATCCTGAGAGACGGTTGGTGCTACAGGAAGTAAGCCTGCCTGGGCAACACTCTCCATAAGGCCCACTAGACGGACCAGAGCATCCTGAAGTACCGGGGTAGCAATGAACCCCTCTAGGACCTGAGCTGGCCCTGCTGGAACAGTCTGGGCTGGAGCCTCCTCCTCGAACTTTTCCTAAGGCCCCGCCGCTGGTGCTGCTGCTCTGGGCTGGGCCCTGCACCTGCCTCGGCCTCTAGCACGGCCTCGCCCTCGTCCTCTACAGGTTGTAGAAAAGTGCGGGAAAGACATCCTGGTGGAATTTTGGAAAAGTGCGGGAAGAGCAATTTTGGAATAGCTTACGAGGTTGTTTAACGACATTTTTAAGATGGAAAGAATTCCTGAGGAGTGGAGGTGGAGCACAGTGATCCCTCTATACAAAAACAAAGGTGATATTCAAAATTGCAACAACTCTAGGGGTATTAAGCTGTTAAGCCATACTATGAAAATTTGGGAGAGGGTGGTGGAGTTGAGGGTAAGGAGGTGTGTGTCTATTTCTGAGAACCATTTTAGATTAATGCTGGGGCATTCGAAGACATAATCCATTCATCTTGTTCGGATATTGGTGGAACAGTATAGGGAGAGGAAGAAAAGCTTACATATGGTGTTCATCGATCTGGAAAGCATACGACAAAGTCCCTTGGGAAGTTCTGTCGAGATGCTTGGAGGCTAGAGGTGTACCGGTTGCATACACTACTATGATTAAGTACATGTACGATGGAGCCAAGACCCATGTTAGAACGGTGGGAGAGGACTCGAGACGCTTTCTTGTAGAGGTGGAGTTGCATCAGGGATCAACGCTTAGCTCGTTGCTATTTGCTTTTGTGATGGGTGAGTTGACGCGACACACTCAAGGGGAGGTACCTTGGTACATGTTATTTGTAGATGACATAGTTCTGATTGACGAGAAACGAGGTGGTGTTAACACTAGGCTGGAGGTCTGGAAGCAGACCCTGGAGTCTAAAGGTTTCAAGTTGAGCAGGTTTACGACAAAAATACCCGAAGTGAAAGTTTTGTGACATGACTTGGGAGGATGACATTAAAGTGAGTTTGGACACACAAGTCATACCCAAGAGAGATTGACGAGGGTGTCACACATCGTATTGCAGCAGGATGGACGAAGTGGAGGCTCTCATCCGGGATCTTATGCGACAAAAATGTGCCTTAAAGACTCAAAGGTAAGTTTTACAGAGTAGTGGTTAGACCGATCATGTTGTTTGGGGCAGAGGGCTGGCCAGTCAAGACCTCTCATGTTCTGAAGTTAAAAGTTCTGGAAATAAGGATATTAAGATGGATGTGTGGCCATACTAGGATGTATAGGATTAGGAATGAAGATATGCGAGATAAGGAGGGAATGGCCTATGTAGTGGACAAGATGCGGGAAGCGAGGATGAGAGAGTTCAAACACATGAAGAGGAGAGGCACAGATGCCCTAGTGAGGAGGTGTGAGAGGTTGGCTATGGCGGGTCCAAGGAGAGGTAGAGGTAGACAGAAGAAATATTGGGAGAGATGATGTAATGACTTGGTCGATTGTTTTGAGTATTGTAGGCTTGTTCCCCTATTTACTACTTCATCTATGTTCAATTGTGGTTATGTAACTTGCCGGGGTGGTTTTTTTGGTTTCGGGGATGTTTCGTAGTGAATTGGGACACTTAGTCCCAAGGTTGGAAACTTAAGTTGGATGAGTTGATCAGAGTTTGACTTTTGTGTAGACGACTATATAAAAGAGTTTTAATGTTTTTGATAGCTCCATATGGTGATTTTGGACTTAGGCGTACGTCCGAAATTGGATTTGGAGGTCCGTAGGATTGTTTGAGGTTTTTTGGCGAAAGTTGGAAAGTTGAAGGTTTAGAAGGTTGAGAGGTTTGATCAAGAGTTCACTTTGTTGATATCGGGTTCGAATTTTTGTCCTGGGAGTTGGAATAGGTCAGTTGTTTCTTTCGGGACTAGTGTACAAAATTTGAGGTCATTCGGAGTTGGTTTAACAAGGTTTTGCATAAGTTTTAGAAGTTGAAAGTTCATTAGTTTCATTAGGCTTGAATTGGGGGGCGGTTCGTGGTACTGGTGTTGTTTGATGTGATTTGAGATTTCGATTTCATATTGTATTTTCAGAATGGTTAGTGCGATTGGTCGGGGACCCGGGGCCCTCGGGTGTGCTCCGAGGGGTTTCAGACCATTTTCTTTATTGTTGGATTTGTTGATTCTGTGTTTCTGGTTTCCTCTTTTGCGATTGAGAAGAAAGGGTCGCGATCGCGTAGAGTTATTGCTGGCAGGTGGGTCTTTCTTCATTGCATTTGCAAAGAAAATGACGCATTAACGAAGCCTTGGGTGTTTGTTCAAAGCAAACGCGAGTGAGGATATGCGTTCGCATAGAAGGAAGGGAAGATTTGCACACGGTTGTTCATCGCGATCGCGTGGTCAGGTCTGCGATCGCATAACTGTGTATGTTTGGTCATCGCATTCGTGACTATGGTGTCACATTCACTAAGGAGGATATGGGCAACTAGAGATTTGGTTCTTCGCAATCGCGAAGGGTAATGCCCGGGCAGACTATATAGTACTCTATTTCGAGGACTTTGTTCATTTTAACACATTTTGAGTTATGGAGCTCGGATTTGGGTGATTTTGGAGGGAATTTTCACGATTTGGATTTGGGTAAGTGTTTTTGACTCGGATATGTCAGTTATTCATAATTCCATCTTTGTTTTATCATTTAATTGGTGATTTGAATTGGAGAAAATGGGGATTTTAGTAAAAACTTTCTTAAAAGTATAAAATGGGGATTTGAAGGTTGATTTGAGGTCAGAA
Source organism: Nicotiana attenuata (assembly GCF_001879085.1). NCBI lineage: Eukaryota > Viridiplantae > Streptophyta > Magnoliopsida > Solanales > Solanaceae > Nicotiana > Nicotiana attenuata. The sequence continues at coordinate 142,241 of NW_017672665.1, forward strand.
TTGGATGATTTTGATATGGTTGTGCTCGTAATCGAATGAGTGTTCGGAATTTGTGAATTTTATCGGGTTCCGAGGTGCGTGCCCGAGGTTGACATTTTGATTTTGGTTAAAGATCTTAGCTTTATCATTTGGATTCAATTTCTATGGCTTTTATTGATTACATTAAGTTGATTTGGATAGATTCGGGTCGTTCGGAGGTTGATACATGTGGGAAGGGCTTGTTAGAGGTGTAATTTGGCTTTCTTGAGGTAAGAATCTTGCCTAAACTTTGTTGAGGCTTAGTTGCCTGAATTATTTGTGATAGTTACGTGCTATGGATGCGCATATGTGTGGGGTTTGAGCCCATAAGCAAGCATCGGTGTATTTATCCATGTTCGACATAGTGCTTAGGCTATGATATGCCTAGAACTGACTATTAAGCTTTAAGCTATGATGTTTCTCATATTTGTAACATTGTTGTGAACTATTTGAGTCATGTTTGAGGTTACACATAGGCTAATTCCTTGAATGAACTTGATGATTGTTATTTCTGTGATGAAATTTCTGATTTGAGCTATGATAGCACACTTTGCACATGCCTACACTTTAGCATGTCATTTATAGTTCCAGGAGCATAAGATCTGTTATTCATTCATCATATAAATGAATTCTTGTATATTTGCTTCTGTGTGATATGATTTGGACTGGATGCCTATGAACACGCCTGGCAGATTGTGTTGTTATGCATGTGACCACGTCGAGAGGATTGTGGTGTAATGCTTGTGACTATGCCAGGCGAATTATGTTGTTATTCCTATGACTGCACTAGGCGGATTGTATTGTTATGCATGTGACCACACCGAGCAGATTATGATATTGATCATGTGACAACGCCGGGTTGGTAGCACGTTGAATTGTCCATGCATGCGTGTGGATATGGATCCATCCCCCTAAGGTCACCCTCTCATGTTCCTCACTTGATGGCATACACACGAATTTGAAGAAAACTAATCAGTGGTTTGGTACAAATTTGGAATTATTGAGGAAAGTCTGGGCAGTGTTTGTTTTGTATTTTGCATTTCATCTTTACTTGCAATTTCCATGGCTAATTACCTGATTTATTGTCACGACCAAAATTGGAGGTCCACGATAGGCTCCTGATACCTTACTCAATCGAGTACCGACGTAGTGTATCTTTCTTATCACACCATCATGGGTAAATGGCCAGAAGGGCCATCATGAGATAATCAGAATAAAACATAAAGGAATGCTAGGCATAGGGTGACTGAACATGATATAGAAACTTATACATGTGACATACGGGCCTATAATGCCGACATGATCATTTGTATACTCAAAACATAGGCCGACAAGGCCATACAAGTATCCATATACATGACATCTGTCTACAAGCCTCTAAGAGTACATAAACATCAAAAGAACGGGACAACGCCCCGCCATGCCAATCAATACTTGTCCAAATCATGGTGACCAAATAGGCAACTCCGGAGCAAGTGGAGTGCACCAACACCTTTCGTTGAGCTGATAGCCTACTAGGAGGACTGTCAACCTGTCTATCGGGGCCTACGGTCATGAAGCGCAGCGTCTCCAGGCAAAAGGGATGTCAGTACGAATAAAGTACCGAGTATGCAAGGTAGCAAAGCATAAATAAGAATAACAATATAAAGAGAGATATAGGAGGTACAACCTGTAGCATGTGAGTGCCTCTGAAGGCTACTGACATGAAATGTATGATAAATATATATACATAAACTTTAAAAACATACACCTCTATGGGCATCATCATCATCATATCGTACCCGGCCTTGAAGAGGACTCGGTAAAAACATACCCGGCCATCATAAGGCTCGATAGAATCATACTCGGCCACGTGGAGCTCGGTAAAACTCGACTAATCAGTGGTTGAACAATAGGTGTTGTAAGGCCCCGAAAAAATTTCGCTAAGTAATCTAGGATTTCATGATGCCACGTAGGCTAATTTTAATATTTTATGTGCTATTAACATGGTAGGCATCAATTAGAGTTGTTAAACAAGTGTACGAGTCATATATTAAGTAAGGTGGGGTCCAAGGAGAGGCCTAAGTGTAAGCCAAATGGGAAAAATTTCATACTAGGCTAAGATTCCAAAGGTACTTGCACTAGTCCATACTTTGAACGAGCATATCTAAATATGCATAAGATTTTATGTGATGAATAACCTATCAAATGAAAGGTCTTTAAGTCTAGTTTCAAACGCTTCAAACCGTTCGTCATTTGGACATTCCTACACAAAGTTATGATCAAATTACCAAAGGTTGGATTTGCGACCAATTTGCGATCGCAAAACGACCATGCGGACCGCATATGCGTCGCATAGTGAAGCAGTGTCGGGCAAAACATATGCTGTTGCATGTTGATTATGCTGTAGCATAATCAATTATGCTGTCGATTATGCTATCGCATTTCGATTATGCTGCAAGAATGCTGCCCACATTTCGATTATGCAATAGCATAATTGCACCACATTTTTGACTTCGGGGGTCATTTTTGGAAATTTTTATATCCGAACCCACTTTGATAGATAAGCTTTGGGGCTTCATTTGGGACTATTTTTACACTAAATCTAGAGAGAGGTGAGAGCATTTTAGAGAGAGAAAGAGGAACCTAGCCTCCTAATCATCAATCTTGCACAAACCCTCAAGAATCAAGCATGTCAATCTCTAGCTCACTATCTTCCGAGTATGTCCTACTTCTAATATTTCATATATGAGATTATGAGTTCAAAAATATATTGTGGGGTTAGAAATAGGCCATGCATGTGACTCTAAGCTATAGTATGTGGGATTAATGAACTATTTTGGATAGTTCTTGATGAAATTGGATAAGGGAAGGAGGAATTTCCATTGTAGAACCTTGTAGTCTACTTCACTTGTTAGGTGTTTGATGAAATTCCTAAGAGGGTTACACAATGGGTAATCTTTCTAATTATTAATCGATTTCCGCTATTTCCTTATAGATTGTTATTGCTAGAGGTGTTGGTGTATTCTAAAAATTTAAGGGAAAGCTCTTTGAGGTATGTATGGCTAAAACCCTGTCTTTTAGAAATTGAGCTTCATCGGTGTTTGTGTGAATATGGTAAGATTGAAGTTGAATTCTTGTATATTCCACATGAATTGGTGTTGCAACCTTATATGCGTGAAAGATGTGTCTCAATATGATCAATATGCTATTCTTGGTAACTTGAAAAGGTGCAAGAAATGTGAATCATGTATTGAAATGCTTAGACAATAAATTGAGATTGAAGAATGTGAAGTATATGCTAAATTACCTAGATTTCAAGTCAAGTTTAAATTGTGATTATTGTGCCGAATCATGAGAATTCCCCTCTATGCTTATAACTTGAATTTCTCTTGTGTATGCCCATTATCTTAAAATTGTAAGTTTGTTATTGAAAGAGAAAGTGATGTGGAATGTGAGTTGTGAAATGCAGCCTAGTGCCAAGAATGATGTGATAAGTTGTGGCCCCAAGTGCCTATGAAATGATATATATAAAACAAAATGATTAATAAGAAGGGAATAACGCCTTGGCATGGCGGCCTAGCCGATCGGGCCGGGATCGGACTCCGCTCTAGATAGCGGTGGTGTTGTGAATGAATTTAGGAAAAAAGGAAAATGAGATTGTGATTGAAGCGTATGCCTCAAATGAGGCAACCTAGCCGATCGGGTCGAGATCGGACTCCGCTCAAGATAGCGGTGGTATTGTGAGCAATGATGAATGATGTGAAATGCCCAAAACTAAAAAAAACTACGGAAAATGATGTGAAAGTTGTATGATTCCTTTATTTGATAATGTGGTGATCGTTTAAAGCTTTTCAGTTATACTTGTGATTTCTTATTCTTGTATGAAAGTTCTTTCTAACTAGATGGTGTTTAGTTATACATACTAGTGCTATTCGATGGCACTAACGTCCCTTTTGCCGGGGGCGCTACGTCTTTAAATGGATGTAGGTGTTTCTATAGCAGGCAGTGTTGGTAGCAGCTAGTGTCGCATCATCCTTTCAGCTGACTTGGTGAGCCCCACTTTGTTTCGGGGTCCTGTTTCATCTGTTTATCATGTACTTTATAGTTGAGGTATAGCCGGAGCCTTGTTACCGGCATTTCCATATTATATTACTCTTCAGTTGTGTTTAGAGGCTCTGTAGACAGGTTGTGGGTAGTGTCGGGTATTGGAATTAAAATAGAAATATTGATGTTTGGCAATGATGTATAAAACTTGTAATATTTTGATAATTACGATTTAAGCTGCTAATGGAAATGAAATGGAAGTTGATAATGAGATACTTACTAAGTATGATTAATGAAGTCCATCTCCTATTTATTCATGAATCGGTTTGGGTAGAATGAAACCTAGCAGGCTTGCTCAGTCGGGTTCACTCGGTTGAGCGTCGGTCGCGCTCCTCGGTTTTTGGGGCGTGACAGGTGTCATACCCGATCGAGGTAGAGTAAAATAGATACTATATATAATGCATGCTTGACCCATAGAATCATGTTCTAAACCTTTCGGAGTGACGTAATTTCGGTGCACCATCGATTAACATTATGGACATCCATACTATCAATATGAACCTCAGTAGGATTCAAGGATCATACATACTTGCTTAGAATAACTTTATAAGGAAATAACAACATGGATCAACACACTGAATTAGCATGTAGATAAGCTTAACAAAAACAGCCACAACATAATCAAACTATTTATAACAATTTTCAGCCACAACAAACCATATATATTGCCTCAACACAGCCCACAAAAAAAGATAACGATTCCTTATGCCATGTCAATTACTATCTTGTAGATTTTCACTCAAAGAACTCAACCAACACATGATTAAACTTAAGGACAACCAAGAACATGATTTACTTAACTTAGGTCATAGATAAAACTTGAAATCCCCAGCTGGTGTAGCTCACAACAACCTCAATCACACCACAACACTATAGGATTTGTATTCTCTTCTTGAATAAACTTTTGTATTCAAGTTGTTGTGTAAACACTTGTATTTCTCCTTGAAACTCTAATATATATGAAGTAGGGACTGATTCTTAACTAAAAGATAAGGAAAAACAGGAAATATGAGGTTACTTACATTTGAAGAACCCTCCAAAACAGCCACAAGATGAAGAACTACGATCTAGCAAGCACCACTTTGTTTCGGGGTCCTGTTTCATCTATTTATCATGTACTTTATAGTTGAGGTATAGCTGGAGCCTTGTTACTGGCATTTCCATATTATATTACTCTTCACTTGTGTTTAGAGGCTCCGTAGACAGGTTGTGGGTAGTGTCGGGTATTGGAATTAAAATAGAAATATTGATGTTTGGCAATGATGTATAAAACTTGTAATATTTTGATAATTACGATTTAAGCTGCTAATGGAAATGAAATGGAAGTTGTTAATGAGATACTTACTAAGTATGATTAACGAAGTCCATCTCCTATTTATTCATGAATCGGTTTGGGTAGAATGAAACCTAGCAGGCTTGCTCAGTTGGGTTCACTCGGTTGAGCGCCGGTCGCGCTCCTCGGTTTTTGGGGCGTGAAAAACTTGGTATCAGTACCTAAGGTTTTAATGTGTCCTAGGATGTCTCGGAGCCGTGTCTAGTAGAGTCCTTCTTAACGGTGTGTAGTCGACCACATCTGTAAGTTGGAGGCTATTCGGACATTTAGGAATTTCACCCTTCTTTGATACTCCAGATCGTGCAATAGAGCTCAAGATAGGGAGCTAGTTTCCATTCTATGTCTTAATCTCAAGATGAGAAATTCATGATTTTGGAAGCCGAAAGCAGGGAATGCCCCCACCATTGAATATGAGGGAGATTGCCCAAGTGTTTGTTAGGAGAATGTATCGAGCCATGGAGGGATTGGTAGAACTTGTTGCTACCCTTGTTCCTATTAGTGTCTCTGCACCATCAGATCATGTAGTATATCAGTATGTTACCTACGTACGTTAGGGATGTTTAGTCGAGGAGTATCGATTAAGATATTGCCCTACCAACCTAAAGTCATTAAGTGAGTCAAATCAAAATCTCTACTCGTTGTACATGTACATCCATATTGAAGAATTCTCATAAACATGGTCTTAACAAGGTTTTGAATAACAAAACATTGCATGTATTGACTCTTTGAACGAGACGTAATATTCGTAAATCCACTCTATTACAAATCCTCTTATTTACATTCTTGTGGAATTAAGTTCTATAATTGTGTCCTTGAATGGAGTTATGACTCTAGGATTAATACTTCCAACATGCTTTTCCTAAATTCTTAATAAGGGACTATACCTGATGAATTTCTTACAGAATATTTTATTGAAATGGACAACATCTGCCCATTTGTGCCTATGCATGCACCGTCGTAAAGTTTACCTATGTGGTGTCGAGTTCCATGTAAAGCATCCCAGTGTTGCGATGTAACATAAGAGCATACCTTAACACCTATCATATGAGTGCATGTCAATCGAAATGGTCATCGTGTGCACAAAGTCTCTCTAAAAATTGAGATCCTCACATCCCCGTCATAGGAAAAATCTTGTGTCGCCATCTTAGTATAACTTTCATGTCCATTTGGGACATCCCACAGTAAGTATCTCACTTTATTCCTAGTATTGTGGGCTCGTGGCGTGGTCGTGTATTGTAGTTGGGAGTTAATATAGCAGAAGCGTGTCCGGCTCATAACAAATATTTATTTTCTCTTTACACCTATACAACATGTGATAATTGTGTTCCTTAGTTAGTGAATTCATTGTACTAGTTTCCCCACACTTGTTCGATAACTATGAGAGAACGTATCCTTCTATGAGACATTGTAGCACTTTCTTTCTCGTAAGGACCCTTACTAGGCTCTCCGTCAAGACCAAGCACACCTTTGGGGGTTATTATAGCACAAAGCCTGTTTCTCATGTTTTTCTGTCTCTCACTAGCATCTGGGAAGTTGTCAAGTCAAAATCCATGAAGAACTCATTATGAACATCTGCAAACCTTCCATGATTATTCTATACTATCTCATTGGGTTCCCATATCACTTCAAGTTCATCAACGGTTGGTGGCATGTCGCAATTGCAGAGATTGAATGATCTCCTTTCGATAATGGATTATCTACACATGTCCTAGTCCAACGATCTGCTTATCAGTCTAACTCTCGCATTTAGGTTTTGGGTTGACCAGGGAGAAATACACCTAGTAACACATACATATATCAAAGCCTTTCTCTAAGTCAAGTCTTATAGCATCTCCCAATGTGGTTTGTAATAGCTGGTTGTGCAGAAGTGTGTTGTAGTGCTTCATTATGAGGTAGAGTTGCTAAACATAATTGGATTTTAGAATTCTGGAGCTATACATCACGTGACTTCATACATAGATCTTCTTTAAAAAAATGTAGCTTCTCGTAATCGCTTTATATTACCACCCTTCCTAGTGGTTACAATGCAAAGGTTACTTCCATAAGGCTCTTTCACTTTCTTTTCATTTATCTTGCATCGTGTGTTGTTTACCCGTAATCTTCAATGCGATATTATCTCAATGTCTCAACTAGTTATCCAACTATACGATTCGGTTAAATTCACCTCATTTTTATGTACTCTACAAGTACCCTTTTCTAAAAGGACACGGATAGTGGGTAAATCCCCCTTACTATAGACTTCTAATGTCTTCGACTTAGTTTAAGCTTGTTGGTCCCAAATGGTGCTCATTAGTTTTTCTACCCTACTATCTGTTTCATCTAATAATTCTTATTGTAAAATTCATTTATGTTTCATGGCATCAAAGAGTAAGTCTTGTAGCTTTAAGGATGGGTTACGTGGCCTTCTACTCACTCGACTTCTAGGATTATTGACAACGTCATTGTCATGTGCGGGAAATTTTGCTACCCCTGGCAGTTCACCTCCTTAAGGAGGGTAGGAGTTTTAATTGTCTTTCTTCCCGGAGCATTATGTCAACCACTGGAACTCCTCCAACCAATACATGATTTCCCCCCATGGTAGAATGTTCTAGCTATGTGGTTTCACTAGTGAAAGGTTGAGATTAGATTCCTTTAGAATTTTGCACATATCATGAGCATATTTATTTGGAAGACAAGTTGTAGTATCTTTAGCTCTATTATATATGTCCAACTGTCAGGAAGGGTTGATGTAACGACCCGGCCGGTCGTTTTTGGAATTTATGCCCCGATCCCCCCTTAACTGCTTCCCCTAAGTTCATTTCTGCTATTTTGGTTTGCCGGGTTGTTCGGTGTTAGGATTCGGAGTGTTTTGGGACACTTAGTCCCTAAATGAGAGCTTAAGTGTTGAAAAATGGTCTGTAGTCGGAACAGTGTGAAGACGACCTCAGAATGGAAATCCGATGGTTCCGTTAGCTCCGTTAGGTGATTCTGGGGTTGGGAGCGTGTTCGGAATGTATTTTGGAAGTCCGTAGCTCATTTAGGCTTGAAATGCCGAGTTTGTATTTTTTTGAAGTTCCGGTCCGATAGTGAGTTTTTGATCCGAGGATCGGAATGGAATTCCGAAAGTTGCAATAGCTCCGTCATGTCATTTGGGGTATGTGTGCAAAATTTCAGGTCATTCGGACGTGTTTTGGTTAGGTTTTTGATCAAAATCGTATTTGGAAGAAATTTGAAGTTCTTAGGCTTAAATCTTTGATTAATTCGGGTTTCTGGCATTGTTTTAGGTGTTTTCAAGATTGGTACAAGTTTGAATAAGATATTAGGTGGTATTGGTGCTTTTGGTTGAGGTCCTGGGGGCCTCGGGATGATTTCGGGTGGTTGACGAAAATTTTTGAAGTTGAATGAATTGCTGAAGGTTCTGTCATCTGGTATTTCCGCTTCTGCGGCTTGGGAAGCGCAGAAGCAGCTAGACCACCGCAGGAGCGAAATTCGAGTGCTTCTTCAGTTTTCGCAGGTGCGGAAGTTTAACCGCAGAAGCGGTTACGCACCTGCGAGATAGTAGTCGTAGATGCGGTCCTTGGAATTTTGTTTGAAATCGCAGAAGCGGTAATGAATCCGCATAAGCGGCAATCGCAGGTGCGGTGAAGGGCCGCAGAAGCGGAAATCTTGACTTTAATGAAGAACCGCAGAAGCGACTCGTGGTCCGCAGAAGCGGGACCGCAGAAGCGGTCCCTTGTCCGCAGAAGCGGAAACCCCTGGACAGAAATAGAGATGTCGAGGGTTTGAGTTCATAAGTTGCAAAATCAATTGAGAGCTCGGTTTAAGGCGATTTTGAGTGGGATTTGAAGTGAAGATCACTGGGTAACGTTTCTTTGGTCCCTTCTTGTTATATTTCATCATTATATAGTTAAATACATCATGGGAATTCGAATTTAGGATCAAAAATTTGATAATTTGGGGTAAAACTTCATCGGCTAAATTATTGAGTTTTGAGTGAGCATTTGACCTCCGATTTTGGAGATTTTTATATGGTTAGACTCGTGAGAGTACGAGTGTTCTGAAAATGTGAAAATTATTCGATTCCGAGGCGTTGGCCTGAAGGGCATTTTGGTTATTTCACCTAATTTTACGCCGTAGCTTTGAATTTATTAGCAATACCAGGTGTTTGCGATGTTATTTACGATGTGTAATCGAATTGAATAGATTTGAGCCATTTGGAGTCGGATACTCGTGGCAAGAGCGTGGTTTCTAGTTGATATTGAGCCGGTTCGAGGTAAGTGGCTTGTCTAACCTTGTGTGGGGGACCTCTTCCCCTTAGGACATGATATTTGATATTTGAAAGCCTCGTACGTGAGGTGACGAGCGCGTACTTGAGCTAATTGTTGAAATTCCGGCTTTACTTTAAATACTTAGACTGAGTTTCTTTCTTATTTGCTTTATTTTACTTGCAATTATAGTCTGTGTTAGTTTAGAGAAGCATGTTTAGTTGACCTACCTGCCTACTTGCTTAAAATTTGCTTCGTTTGTATTTCGTGAAGTATGTAGGGCTAGAATTTACTGTTACTTGTTCATCTTAACTGTAAGTTTGTACCTGTGCTAGCTTAGAGACTCATGTTTAGCTGGCTTACCTGCTTATTTGCTTTAACTGTGCTATTTGTACCCTGTGAAGCATGTTAGGCTATAATTTACTACTTCGTGTCCTGATTTTTAGCATTGTTCCGAGATTTAGGAATCGTTGTTGTTGTGTGTTTAATTTGGGACTACGGGACGGCTTCCCGGGAGATCCCTCTGTACTTGAGATATTCTGGACTGAGGGTGCGGGATACCAAGAGATCCCTGGCACATGTGTTTCTATATATATATTGGGATACCAAGAGATCCCTGGCACATTTATATACATTGAGGATACCAAGAGATCTTCGGGATACCAAGAGATCCCTGGCATATTATTGAGGATACCAAGAGATCCTCGGGATACCAAGAGATCCCTGGCACATTTATATATATTGAGGATACCAAGAGATCCTCGGGATACCAAGAGATCCCTGGCATATTATTGAGGATACCAAGAGATCCTCGGGATACCAAGAGATCCCTAGTGTATATGTTGAGGATACCAAGAGATCCTCGGGATACCAAGAGATCCCCAGTGTTTATGATGAGGATACCAAGAGATCCTCGGGATACCAAGAGATCCTTGGTGCATGTGATGAGGATACCAAGAGATCCTCGGGATACTAAGAGATCCCCGGTTATTATTCCTGGTTGAGAGCGGTATTCCTTTTATCGTTACCTTTGCTTTCTACTACTGTTCTTCCTTATTTATCTGGTTTAGATTCTCGCTGTAGACTTTATTTAAACTGTTTCCGTTATCTTATTATTTATTATGTTTTATCTCAGTAGGGCCCTGACCTTCCTCGTCACTACCCGACCGAGGTTAGGCTTGGCACTTACTGAGTACCGCTGTGGTGTACTCATGCCCTTCCTGTGCATGTTCTTCATGTGCAGATCCAGGTACCTCTTCTCAGGCGCACTATCCTTGAGGCGAGGAGATACACGGAGACTTCGAGGTATATCTGCCGCGTCCGCAGACCAGGAGTCTCTATTCTGTTCCAGCTTTAGTATTTAGTTTATCCCTTTTCTCTCAGTTGTTTAGATATTCTGGAGTTAGAGCAGCGTACTATGTTTCTGTTAGCCTGTGTTTTCCCGTGAGTTTTTCGGGTTTGGGATTTGGTTGTACACTTTCCGCATATATTTTGAGTTGTATGGGTCCGAGCGNGGAAGAGAGGGTCTTGAGAGAGAAAGTCATCTTCTCCAAAATTTGATTCTTCAAAACCATCCGGGCCGGGAAATTTCAAGCTTATCTTCATCCCCCTTTTCTTGCAGGTAACATCCCTACCCCTTTTCACTGAATTTCTGGTTTAAACTGAGGGGGGGGGAGTCTCATGCATTGGGTTTTGAAAATAGTGGTTGAACCCATACATGCATGTCATTCTATAACCTAAAACCTAGTGAGAGTAATTGGGTAGGAGTAAAAGATGGTACAGAGATGGGTTGGTGACCTAAATAAGTTTGAGTAGAAATTGTGAACTTCTTTTCTAAGTCATACGCGTTAACTTGTGCACTAGATTGACGTTGCTAGACCATTTGGTGAATTGGAAATAGAAGTTAAAAGGGACCCGGCTCCAGGTATGTATGGCTAACTTTGAACTTGTAAAATCGCCTTGTTTGGGTGTTTGAGTGCTTGGTATGTGATTCCTACGGGATTGTTTGTGAAATTCATGCGATTGGTATAGCTGAGTGATTGTGGTTGTGCCTTCGCTATATTGATGCAAGTAATTAGAAATAAACCAAGTTTGCGATTGTGAATGTACTATGTGGTAAGAACTGTGAAACAAGTAATGGAAGGAAATGGGAATTGATGTGATCGGAATGACCGTGGTAGTAACATATGTGGTTTGTCGTGGGAAATTATCGTTGTGACCTATTAATGCATATGAGTAGTGGAATACATGGAAATGGTATTGATGGCTATGGAAGTTCATGTAAATTGTTGTTGTTGTTCCTTGAGGGTCATTGTTGTTGTTTCTTGAGGATTGTTGTTGTTATTCTTTGTGAATTGTTGTTGTTGTTGTGTTGTTTGTGAATTGTGATTGTTCGGTGGGATCAGGTTGCGCGCCGCAACACGAAGAAATAAGGTGTGGGTGTGGTGATAAGGGTGGCCGAGGTAATAAGGGTGGCCGAGGTAATAAGGTTGGAAAGCGATCGAAATCGCTATTGAAATGAACTATGAACAAATTGTGAAATTATTGATGTGGAAATGTGGAAGGGGAAACAGGAGAGATTGTAAACTTGTTGAATTTCTCTTTCTTTGTGGATTTGATTGTTATTTACATTACAATTACATGCTTGTTTATGGAGGAGAGATTGTGTACCTGTTGGCTTAATTGTTCCCTCCTTGTGGATTTGATTGTCACTTTTATTACTGCTACTTACTTGCTTATGGTTCGAGTTTACTTGGAGCAAAGTTGTTCATACATACCAGTACAATTCAAATGTACTGACGTCCCTTTTGCCGGGGGTGCTACATTCGTGTTATGATTGTAGGTGGATCCGTAGCAGGTACTCCAGTCCACCGATCGTAGCTCCCCTTCGTCATCCATCAGCTTTTTGGTGAGCCCCTTTCCTCTCGGGGCCCTGCATGGTTCAGGCCACATTGTTTCCGGAGCTTTAGTTGATTTTGTGTAAGGTATAGCCGGAGCCTTGTTACCGACAAATACTGTATTATCCTGTTGTACTATTAGAGACTCCGTAGACAGTAGATGTGGGTTAGAAACTTGTGTAGATCCGTGTTTTCATACATTGGTAACGAGTTGGTGATTTCATTACTATTATGTAAGTATGTATGTGTTTTGTAAATTAAAAAGTGTTCTTAATTAATTATTTGGCAAATTCTTGGAATAATTGAGTAAGGAAAACGTGGGGTAACATGTGGGTTAGGAAAGGCATCCAGGTTCGCTTGGCTGGGGCTACCCGGTCGGGCGTCGGTCATGTCCCTCGAATTTGGGGCGTGACACGCATTTCCCATTATGTCGCTCTAGGATTGTGACGTTTCCTTATAGTCGTTCCTCATGATTTGTGTCTTCATATGTCTATGTCTAAGAAGGTAGTCGGAGATCATCTGTGTATTATCCTGGTGTAAACTATTGAGCGTGAAGTTAATGGATAGTTAACTTATGCGAGGTATCTAGTTGTCATCCTTGTTAGATAAACTTGAAGGTTAGTATTGTTTTCGCGAATGTGTTGTGGTAATGCCTGTAAGTCGAGGAGGCCACATCGAAGGTCGAGAGTGTTGTGTAAATAAGGTATTTTTCTCTAGATTGTATAGCAGTTGGTTTTGACTTGAAAAGAGTACCTTATGAGTGTTATGATCTAAAATTGTGCAGTCCATGTTCAGGTGTCATTATGATAATGTAGTTCTTGTGATGCTGAGAATTTGTGTTATGGGTATATACATTGTAGTGCTTTGTCGATCTGTGGATGAGTTTTTAGGATGGTTTTGGGTGATTGTCTGACAGGTGGATAGGCCTAGTTACAAAGGAGACTCTGTCGAAATTTCTGAAAAATTTAGGAGTTAGTCAAAATTTAGGGACTTGAGGTAGGTGAGAAAAGAGATTTATTATGTTAAGCGTTTAAGTCAGACTCCACTCCTCATTCGAGGGCGAATGATCCTAAGGGGAAGAATGTAAGGCCCCGGAAAAATTTCGCTAAGTAATCTAGGATTTCATGATGCCACATAGGCTAATTTTAATATTTTATGTGCTATTAACATGGTGGGCATAAATTGGAGTTGTTAAACAAGTGTACGAGTCATATATTAAGTAAGGTGAGGTCCATGGAGAGGCCTAAGTGTAAGCCAAGTGCGGAAAATTTCATAATAGACTAAGATTCAAAAGGTACTTGCACTAGTCCATACTTTGAACGAGCATATATAAATATGTATAAGATTTTATGTGATTAATAACCTATCAAATGAAAGGTCTTTGAGTCTAGTTTCGAACACTTCAAACCGTTCGTCATTTGGACATTCCTACACAAAGTTATGATCAAATTACCAAAGGCTGGATTTGCAACCAATTTGCGATCGCAAAACGACCATGCGGACCGCATATGCGTCGCATAGTGAAGCAGTGTTGGGCAAAACATCGTGCTGTCGCATGTTGATTATGCTGTAACATAATCAATTATGCTGTCGATTATGCTATTGCATTTCGATTATGCTGCAAGAATGCTGCCCACATTTCGATTATGCTATAGCATAATTGCACCACATTTTTGACTTCGGGGGTTATTTTTGGAAATTTTCATATCCGAACCCACCTTGATAAATAAGCTTTGGGGCTTCATTTGGGACTATTTTTACACTAAATCTAGAGAGAGGTGAGAGCATTTTAGAGAGAGAAAGAGGAACCTAGCCTCCTAATCATCAATCTTGCACAAACCCTCAAGAATCAAGCATGCCAATCTCTAGCTCACTATCTTCCGGGTATGTCCTACTTCTAATATTTCATATATGAGATTATGAGTTCAAAAATATATTGTGGGGTTAGAAATAGGCCATGCATGTGACACTAAGCTATAGTATGTGGGATTAATGAACTATTTTGGGTAGTTCTTGATGAAATTGGATTAGGGAAGAAGGAATTTCCATTGTAGAACCTTGTAGTCTACTTCACTTGCTAGGTGTTTGATGAAATTCCTAAGAGGGTTACACCATGGGTAATCTTTCTAATTATTAATCGATTTCCGCTATTTCCTTATAGATTGTTATTGCTAGAGGTGTTGGTGTATTCTAAAAATTTAAGGGAAAGCTCTTTGAGGTATGTATGGCTAAAACCCCATCTTTTAGAAATTGAGCTTCATCGGTGTTTGTGTGAATATGGTAAGATTGAAGTTGAATTCTTGTATTGATTGTTATTCCAAATGAATTGGTGTTGCAACCTTATATGCGTGAAAGATGTGTCTCAATATGATCAATATGCTATTCTTGGTAACTTGAAAAGGTGCAAGAAATGTGATTCATGTATTGAAATGCTTAGACAATAAATTGAGATTGAAGAATGTGAAGTATATGCTAAATTGCCTAGATTTCAAGTCAAGTTTAAATTGTGATTATTGTGCCGAATCATGAGAATTCCCCTCTATGCTTATAACTTGAATTTCTCTTGTGTATGCCCATTATCTTAAAATTGTAAGTTCATTGTTGAAAGAGAAAGTGATGTGGAATGTGAGTTGTGAAATGCGGTCTAATGCCAAGAATGATGTGATAAGTTGTGGCCCCAAGTGCCTATGAAATGATATATATGAAACGAAATGATAAATGAGAAGGGAACAACGCCTTGGCATGGCGGCCTAGACGATCGGGCCGGGATCGAACTCCGCTCTAGATAGCGGTGGTGTTGTGAATGAATTTTGGAAAAAGGGAAAATGAGATTGTGATTGAAGCGTATGCCTCAAATGAGGCAACCTAGCCGATCGGGTCGAGATCGGACTCCGCTCAAGATAGCGGTGGTATTGTGAGCAATGATGAATGATGTGAAATGCCCAAAACTAAAAAAAACTACGGAAAATGATGTGAAAGTTGTATGATTCCTTTATTTGATAATGTGGTGATCGTTTAAAGCTTTTCAGTTATACTTGTGATTTCTTATTCTTGTATGAAAGTTCTTTCTAACTAGATGGTGTTTAGTTATACATACTAGTGCTATTCGATGGCACTAACGTCCCTTTTGCCGGGGGCGCTACGTCTTTAAATGGATGTAGGTGTTTCTATAGCAGGCAGTGTTGGTCGCAGCTAGTGTCGCATCATCCTTTCAGCTGACTTGGTGAGCCCCACTTTGTTTCGGGGTCCTGTTTCATCTGTTTATCATGTACTTTATAGTTGAGGTATAGCCGGAGCCTTGTTACCGGCATTTCCATATTATATTATCATTCTGTTGTGTTTAGAGGCTCCGTAGACAGGTTGTGGGTAGTGTCGGGTATTGGAATTAAAATAGAAATATTGATGTTTGGCAATGATGTATAAAACTTGTAATATTTTGATAATTACGATTTAAGCTGCTAATGGAAATGAAATGAAAGTTGTTAATGAGATACTTAATAAGTATGATTAACGGAGTCCATCTCCTATTTATTCATGAATCGGTTTGGGTAGAATGAAACCTTGCAGNATACTTGACTTAGAATAACGTTTATAAGGAAATAACAACATGGATCAACACACTGAATTAGCATGTAGATAAGCTTAACAAAAACAGCCACAACATAATCAAACTATTTATAACAATTTCCAGCCACAACAAACCGTATATATTGCCTCAACACAGCCCACAAAAAAAGATAACGATTCCTTATGCCATGTCAATTACTATCTTGTAGATATTCACTCAAAGAACTCAACCAACACATGGTTAAACTTAAGCACAACCAAGAACATGATTTACTTACCTTAGGTCGTAGATAAAACTTGAAATCCCCAGATGGTGTAGCTCACAACAACCTCAATCACACCACAACACTATAGGGTTTGTATTCTCTTCTTGAATAAACTTTTGTGTTCAAGTTGGTGTGTAAACACTTGTATTTCGCCTTGAAACTCTAATATATATGAAGTAGGGACTGATTCTTAGCTAAAAAATAAGGAAAAACACGAAATATGAGGTTACTTACATTTGAAGAACCCTCCAAAACAGCCACAAGATGAAGAACTACGATCTAGCAAGCACCAGAGGATTTCTAGCGTTGGATTCATGTTTTATCTTAGGTTTTCACCCTAGAATCATGGAGGAACCCTTGGAGAGCATTTATGAGGGTTTAGGAACTGTTTTGGATGAGAAAAATGAGTTAAAACGACATATAATTGACTTAAATACAAGCTGGAGTTTTACATCGACTTTCTGGGTCCCATGGGAGCTGCTTGCGTGGTCTCATTAAAATGCGAATATCTCTCTACTCTGATGTTGTATCAACGACGGTTTAATGCGTTAGTCTCTAGACTCGTAGATATTCAATTTGGTGTATATATATATATATATATATATATATATATATATATATATATATATCATTCCTTTATTCAAAGTATATTGGGAGAAAAGGGCAGCTACATTTGACCTAATTTTCTGTACATTATGAATGTAACATGTGATGACCTTTTCCAACTTTTGTTCCACAACTCGCTTGAAACGTAACAGACAGATATCATACTACTAATATAACTCACAACATAACCTCCTTATCATGTTAAGCACCTTATTCTCACCCCGAAAGTACATGTTATAATATTCCAAACTTGTGCGCCTATGCGACTCTTCTATCCTTTTTCCTCTATCTATTAGCCAATCTCTAGGCCTCACATTGTGAACACATACAAAACTATGGCAAGTTGTCCCTCTGGGCATCCATATGTGTACTGAAGTTCTGCGCTTGGTACTTTGTTGACTTACGACTATTGATATATCTTGTTTCTAGAGAGGTCTGTTAGTGGATGAGTAGGGTGGGTAGCTACTGCAGTAGGGTGTATCAGGGGGGTAGTGTTCGCCTTTCGGGGTTGGGCCCCTGTGGTGGACTTATAAAAGTTTGTGTGGGCCAATAAATTTCCTATTGTCAGGAATGCAGTGGCAGTGTTTGGGCTTGGATGTTGGTTGGGCATGGGTGTCACTTTTGGTATATGTTGAGTAGAGTCTGCGTCCAAACTGGTACGGGTTTTATCTAGACGGGCCTTGCCTTCCTCTTGGCATTGAACTTGGGTTGTTCTTGCGTTAAGTGGGCTTTGGTGGTGTTAGAAAAATTGTTAGCACTATTCCGATTAGCCATGTTTGCATACTTGTCCATTTTATCCGGCTTATTGGTGATTCAATGTATCAAAAACATTTTTATTTTTGTACTTCAAGGTTTGTTTTTAGGAACTTACCAGAATTTGTATCGAACGTTTTTACCTGGATTCCTTGGTCCATTTCCCCATTCTAATTTGTGTGTTTTGCCGCTCTAGCTTGTCCTTCGTTAGTGGGATTAGTGGATTTCTTCCTTCTTGGGAAGGTCATTGTCATCCAATCATAGTCCCCATCTTGTATTTTATTAACTCCGGAACATTCTAGTTGTTCCTGGGATGGGGTTTGTGGGGTTAGTCTGTGGGTGCACGATTTCAAAGTATGCCCTAGTCTCCCACAACCTTTACATAGTATCCCTTCTTCTTCATAGACGACCAATTGTGTCACGACCCAAACCACCAACCGGTCATGATGGAACCCAACTCACTTACTAGGCAAGCCAAATATAATAAAAGCACAATATAAATACTGAATTAACAAAAATAGTACAAGTCTAAGACCAATTAACATAAACAACATTGTAGATACATAACGAATCCCCAGATCTGGTAAATACAGAGTCATGGGATCTAAGATAGAAATACAAGTCTGAAATACCAATAACAATACAGTCAGAATAAAAGAAAATAGTACAAAATGAAAAGAGACGCCAAGATTACGGTCGAGATGCAGCTCTACCTCATCTCTCCCAGATAACTCAGCAAAACAGGTCTCAGCTACTAATAGCTCGGTCCAACACCTGGATCTGTACAATTAAGTGCGAAGTGTAGTATGAGTACAACTGACCCCATGTACTCAGCAAGTATCATAACTAACCTCAGCGATATAATAGAGGCAAGAATTATAAATGATACTTGCTAATCACCTATACAGTTCATTTAATCCAACAAGTATAGATCCATAATATGATTAAGTCATGAATTACAGAAAGAACCACCTTGGTGCACACAATTACATAGCGTACTCTGCCCAGTCAACAATCCAGCATATAAAGAAAATATGCAAATAAATAAGGAAACAACCAAGGAAATTGCAAGTAAAGATGAAATGCAATAACCATATCAAACACTGGCCAGCTTTTCCTCAGAATTTCCATAACCATACCAAACCACTAATCAGTTTCCTTAAACCGCATGTACACCATCAAGAAGAAAAATGAGAGGGTGACCCTAGGGGGATGGATCCATATCTGCACGCTGCAGGGTATAGTCTTGTGAAAATAATCATAATCCTGCCGGCGTGGTCATAGGCTCAATATCACAATCCGCCCGGCATGGTCACAGGTTCAATATCATAATCTGCCTAGCGTGGTCACATGCTCAATATTATAAACCGCACGGTGTGATCAGATACTACTAGTCCAAACCATATCACACAGAAAGAAAATATACAAAAATACATGTATATGATCAAGGAATATCAAATTTCATACTTCTGGATTGATATAAGTGATATGCTAAGGTGTATGCATGTGCAAACTGTGCTATCATAACTCAAATCAAGCAATTGCATCACCAAAATAGAAGTTATCAGGTTCAATCAGGAGACTAACCTCTATTTAACCTCAACATGGTTCAAATAGCTCACAACAGGGTTACAAATATAAGAACCATCACATCATGAAGCTTAACAAGCAATCCAAGACATATCATAGCTTAAACACCATCCCGAGCATCAATAATATCCTGGTGCATGCACATGGGCTCAATCCCACACATGTGCGCCACCCATAGCACGTAGCTATCACAAATAACTTAGGCAACTAGATCCTCAACCAAGTCTAGGTAAGATATTTAACTCAAGCAAGCTAATTCATTACTCTAAGAAGTCCTTCCCACGTGAATCAACCTCCGTACGACTCGAATCTCACTTAATATCATCAATAAAATCCATAGGAAATGATTCCAAATAATAATGCATCGATCTTTAACTAAAATAAAAAAGTCAACCCCGGGCTTGCACCCCGAAACTCAACCAAACTCACAAATTCCATACACTCATTCTAATACGAGTCCAAATATGTGTTTCATCCAAATCCGACCTCAAATCGACCCTCCAATTATCAATTTTACTTTAGAAAAGTTTTTAATAAAATTTCCAATTTCTCCACTTTAATGTACCAATTGTATGCTAAAATCAAGGTTGGAATAATGAATAATGAACAAATCCAAGTCAAAAACACTTGCTCCAATCCGAATCATGAAAATCCCCTCAAATATCGCCTAAATTCAAGCTCTATTACTCAAAATATGTTAAAATGACTAAAACCCTCGAAAAATAAAGTACTTATGGTCTGCCAAAGCATACCCTTCGCGATCACAGGACCAACATCGCGATCGTGAAGCAACCAAAATATGCCTAAAAAAAGCCCTATGTGAACGCGAAACAATGACCACGAACTTGATGCACATCACTGCTGAACCTAGGCGAACGCGATGCTCCACTCGCGATCGTGAAGGCTAAAAGTATGATGCCCCTACCAGCCTCTCCTTCTACACGATGCGTCCCGCACATAGCGATCGCGAAGGCCACTTCCTCCCCAAGCTTCGCGAACGCAACCACACTAATGCAAATGTGAAGAATAAACTCTCCTGCCATAAGAATACCCTCCGTGAACGTGACTTCCTTGTCGTGATCACGAAGGAGGAAACTAGACATCAGAAATCAACAATTCCAAAACATGGAGAAATGGTCTGAAACCCATCCGAAACACACTCGAGGCCTTCGGGACCCGGTCCAATTACACCAACTAATCCCAAAATATAACATGAACTTACTCGAGGCCTCAAATCACACAAAACAACATCAACAAGCCTAAGGTACTAAACCAAATTTCCGAATTCAAAATTTACGCCTATCATGGCTAAACAACTCGGAATGACCTCAAATTTTGCATGCAAGTAATAAATGACACAACAGACCTATTCCAACTCACGGAACCATAATTCAAACCTGATACAATCAAAGTCAATCTTCGGTCAAACCTATCAACCTTCCAAACCTTCAACTTTCCACATTCGCCATTTCAAGCCAAAACAAACTAAGAACCTCCAAATCCGAATCCGGACATATGAGTCCAAAATCATCATACAAAGATATTGTAACCCTAAAAATAATGTTCTAGGTTCGTCTACACAAAACTCAAACTCCGGTAAAGTCTTACAACTTAAGTTTCCAACCTTGGGACAAAGTATCCCATTCACTCCAAAACCACCCCACAACCAAACTAACCACCCCGACAAGTCACGTAACCACAAATACACATATTTAAAGAATCAAATAGGGGAAACGGGGCTATAATACTCAAAACTACCGACCGGGTCATTACAACTTGTTTGTGATCTCCAATGGTAATTGATGTTTCTACTGTGACTTTAAGTGGGTTTTGAATGCATATTCATGCGTATCTCCCTCTCAGGGTAGATGAGGTTCATGTGTTTATTTTTAGTAGTTTGACTAGCTTGTTGCCAACCTTTTCCAAGATTTCATTATCATAACTCTGTGGGCAATTGTAGTAGAATAATCCATATGGCAGTGAAAGATAGAATTGCCTCCTGTGAAAACTTTTTGGTTCCTATCTTCTGATGGAGAGGAAGTTACCAGATATGAACCATGGTCCTTGGTGTAATGCTTTAACCATATTTTCCTCCTGTCCAAACTTGACAATAATGAAGTCTCATCCTAGGTCAATCAAGATTAACAGTTCAGATGATTTCCAAAGGTCAACAAGTTTGGAATGGAGGTATTGGTGGGGGGTTCCTACGAGCAAATACTTTGATGATTAGAGAGAATCTCTATTGGTGATATAGGCAATTCTTATCATTCTCGGATATTATTTGTAAAAACCCGATCGGTTGTTTTACGTAATTGCGTCCTATTTCCCCTTTTGATGCTTCACACATGTGTATTTGTGGTTTTATTACTTGTGAGATTGGTTATTTTCATTTCGAGAAGGTTTAGGGTTGATTTGGAACATTTGGTTTTTGGTTTAGAAGCCTAAGTTAGAAATGTTGACTAAAGGTTGACTTTTGAGAAAACAAAACCGGAATGGTATTTTCATGGCTCCGATAGGTTCGTACCATGATCTTGGACTTGGGCGTATGCCCAGAATCGAATTCGGAGGTCCGTAGGTTGATTTGTGTTGTTTCGCCGAAAGTTGGCAATTTGAAGTTTAGAAGATTTCTCAAGTTTGACCGTAGGTTGACTTTTGGTTATCAGGTTCAAAATTTGGTTTTGGGACTTGAAATAGGTCCATTATGCTATTTAGAACTTGTTTGCAAAATTTGGTATAATTTGGAGTTGATTTGATAGGATTCGGACGCTTGGTTGTAGTTATAGAGGTTCTTGAACTATTCTATTAAATTCATACGTTTTGATGTCGAATTTGTAGTTCGAGATGTTATTTTTGTGTTTTGATCATGCGAGCGAGTTTTTATGATAATTTTAGACTTGTGTGGATGTTTGGTTTTGAGCCCCCAGGGCTCGGATGAGTTTCAGACGTGTTTCAGAAATGTTTGGCTTGAAAATAGGTTGCTGGTGTGCTGGACTCTCTGATGTCGCAAATGCAAGCACAAGCCTCGCAATAAAAAAGTGAGTAGGTGAGGTCCAGGTATCGTAATTGCGAACATAGGCAGATTGGGTAGGATCACAATTACGACATAATTTGCTGCATTTGCGAGATTTTCTTCGCAATTGCGAGGTTTGAAATTGCAACATCTGCATTTGAACATAAGGGCTGGAAAGTCAAGATTAAGTCTCATTTCTCATATTTTAGAACCCTAGACTCGGTAGTAGGAGCTTTGGAGAGGGCTTGTTCATTTACAAACATTGGGTAAGTGATTCTAATCAATTTCGCACTATATTTCATGATTATATCGAAAATTTAACAATAAATTTATGAGAATGAAAGAGGAAAATTGGGGATTTTTGTCCAAGTTTTGAAAAATTAATATTTCAGTTTTGAGAGTCGATTTGGACTTGGATTTGAAAACAAAACACATATATGGACTCGTGGGGTTATGGGTAGTCGGAATCTACCCTTTGACCTGGGTTTTGAACGCGCAAGCCCGGGGTTCAGGTTTGTTGACTTTTTGGAAAATGTGTAAAGATCACAGCTTTATCTATCATAATTGGTTTCCCATACATTGTTTGATGATAACAATCATTTTTTGTTAGATTTGAGTCGTGTGGAGGCAAATTTTAGGAGAAAAGCTATTTTTGAGGGTTTATTTGGCCTTGTTGAGGTAAGTATCTTGCCTAACTTTGCGTGGGGGAACTACCCCTTAGGTTTTGGGTTGTTTGTGCTAATTTTACTATGTGGAAGATGTGTACACAAGTTGACGAGTGTGCACACGGGCTATAAATGGTATTTTGACCGGTTTAGACTTTTAGGCTTCTTCCATGCATTTAATTCAATTTGTTATAACATGTTACATCTATCATTGTTGAATTTCCTCTCACATTCTCTAATTGACGTAGTTAGTATTTGTTCGATCGTCTATTGATGTAATTGCTCTCTAATGACTTAGTTGAAGTTACAACCTCTCTTACTGTCTTGTTACTCCTTTGTTGTTAAATTAAGTTTTCCTTGAAGTTGTTATTTCATGGAATATCTGCTCGTTGCGTTGTTGATGTTGATGTTGTGGAATCCTTTATCACATTGAGGTTGAAGTTGTTAATTGTTGAGATATCTTTCCTTGTTGAGCATTTCCTCATTCATTTTGTTGTTACTGAGATTGTTGTACACATTGTGATTGAGCCATGGGATATACGTTTGTCGATGCCCCCTTTTTCTCGCGAAATCGGGTTTATGACATTTGGGCGGACAAATCTTTTCCTTTTGGGAATCGGGTTTGCAATTTAGAAGAGTCGCTACCTAATGATTGAGTGCATTAGGACACTAAGAATAAAAAATAAAAAAAAGAACCAGAGAGTGGGTAAGAGCTTGAAATTATCTCGGGGGGAAGATGTTAGGCACCCCCCAAGATCCACTAGTGTGGTTCCCGGCCATGCTATAATTGTGACTTTAAATATAAACAACAAGTAAACATACAAGACAGCTTTCACATAACGATTGCAAACAAGGGAAATATAAAAGTTAAATAAACATGCCGAAGTTCGGAGATAGGCGATTTCATAATTATTTAAGGGATATACAAGTGCAGGAAAAGGGGGTCAAATAGTTGGTACAAATAATCAAACAAAGGGAATAAAAGAGGCGGAGGTTTGGAGAAGAAACAATGCTGGAAATCAAATAATTAAAAGACATTTTTTAGTGACTGAAATAAAAGAAGAAGTTTAGAGAACTGAAAAATTAACAGCTTTTCTAAAAAAGTTCTGGAAAGAAAAGAAAGTAAACAAATAAAGAGGGAGGGGGTCCTAGGTTTATACATAACATGGATCACCCCACAACACACCCGGTAACCATTTATACACGTGGTGCTATCGCGTGGTCATCATATCCATGTCTACCCTTACCCACCCCTTTAAGGTATTAAATCGCGGAATGGTCTCGTTACTTATTACATGCTATTACCCGCCCAAATCCTATCAGTCCCGGAGGCAGTTGGGAATACTAATCCTAAAGGGAAGGGAGATTGGCTTTTCAGAGTTTTACGATAGGTTACAAGTACCTTGGTCATAAGTACTTTGTTTTATATTTTGATGATCTAACAAACTTACTATCCAGAACCAGATAAGGAACCTGTTACACATTTATAAGACCTTAAGATCACAAGGTTCGAGCTTGGGTTATGGTTCAACTCCTCAAGTCCCTACCAGTTCCCGAGGTGACTGTACAAAGTCAACTCTCCAGACTAGAAAAGTTGCTGCCTGCACACGCTACAGTACTGGAACAATGCAGCAGTCAACTTTCTGTGGAAGACTTTTTACCTACCTTGCTTACATCATTGCAAGTGATGTCATACATGTATTAATACAATAAAGGAAGGAAAAACACTTCACTTGAACACTTGGAGATTTCACTAGAGCTCTCATGTGATCATCCATCAAGGAACTCTCAAGTCGTTTAGGAACAAAGAACAAAATAACTACAAACCAGTTCCCNCGATTAGCTCCTATAGGCATGAATTCTAAG
The DNA here is from genome assembly GCF_001879085.1 of Nicotiana attenuata. NCBI lineage: Eukaryota > Viridiplantae > Streptophyta > Magnoliopsida > Solanales > Solanaceae > Nicotiana > Nicotiana attenuata. Next base: position 167,142 of record NW_017672665.1, read on the forward strand.
CGTTACTGATTTTTAAAACGGTTACGTAAGTGCAGGAATCCTATAAGCATGGTATCTGGGATGCGATTGATTATTCTTTAAACTATAGATTGTTTGCCTAGTGACATATGCATATGCAGAAGTGTAGAAACTTATAGGCATGACTTCTATATGCGGAAATGCAGACACTTATAGGCATGGTCTCTAATGTAGGAATGCAGAAACTTATATACATTATTTCTAACGAAATGCATAACTTATAGGCAGGATTTCTATATGCTGTAATGAAAAAACTTATAGGCAGGATCTCTATATGCAGTAATGAAACAACTTATAGGCAGGATCTCTATATACAGATACATAAACGAAAAGGTTGAGATTGCAGAAGTAAAGACCTAAAACATGATATCTACCCCATATGCATAACATGAGTGACCCTCCCCCATTTTTACTATACACCCCATAAGTTATTACAAGATTATTACAACTTGAATGAATCCAGAAAAAAGTAAAGAAAATTACATCAGAAAAAATTCCAACCAAGGAGAGCCTAATTTAGACCCCTAGTCTGAAACATGAAATAAACCAACTTCTAAAGATCACATTTCCAAAGCCTTTCTCATCTTTGGGTGTGTCAAAGTTCCAAGGAGCTTCATGAACTCCAGGCAGTGCATACACCCAAATACATTGCAGGATCAGATTATAGTGCAGTGTGGAAGAGCTAGCCCTCAAATGTCCATGTTCAGAGGGAACTCAAGGTCCCCAAGGCAAGGCTCATAGGAGGGGGCCAGAACTTAGAGTCTAAGAGTAAGTGTAAGTGCAACAGAGGGGGAGTTAGGGAAGGCCGTGACAGGCTAGTGGTCATGCCCAACAATTAGGAATGCCGGCACAGCCCTGACCAGCCTGTCAGCTAGATTTGGGAGTTAGGACCCATTGAAGGTCAGGTTCAGACTTGGGCACTAATTTGGATACTGCCAGGCCATGAACTTTAACTCAGCACATAGAAGGGAATGGGGGGTATGGGGAATTTATAACAAATAGTAAACATAAAAGAAAGTAACATATTTAATACAGAACATGAGCAGCAAAGTAGGCAAGAGTGTAGTGACTGTAAAATAAACACATTGGGAAGAAGCTGAAATCAAATCGAGACATACCAGTTTCAGGGAAAACAAATAAGTAAAAACAGCAGTCTTGAAAAGCCAAGTTGCAAGCAAAGTAGTACAAAAGTCTCAGAAGAGAGTAGAGAATTAAAAGAGTATTGTAATTGAGAGTATGCGTGTGAGAGTATGAGTATTGAACTTAGGATTCAAAAGTTCATAGTTCTTTTAGTGCTGAAGGGTCGAGCCCCTTTTATACTGCAGCAAACGAGTAAGAACAAGGTAAGGAAAATAACATTGTAATCAATCTCCCTTTAGTTAAGGGATTCTGATTTCAAACGGGTAAAAACAATTAAGGAAAGGGATTTGAAAATATATTTTCCAGGCAGTACAATAAAGGGTAAATACATAGCAGTTATTTAAGGTAACAACCCAATGGTACACGGTTTGTGTGAAATAAGGAAAGGGAATCAATCGGACAACTAGTAAAATCAAAGTTACAGGCTTTTACTCGAATGAATCAAGTCAGGAAAGGGGTAAAGAAAGGTTTAATTTAAAGGAAATTAGTAACAGTCAAGTAAATACTATTAAAGGAATTCGAAATCAATTAGTAGTTGGCGAAAACCCTTTTGAAAGAAGAACTTCTCATATATAAAGCAGACAAATCAAACAAAAGAATCGTCATGTTACTTAGAAAAATAGTTCTAACATTGAAAGGTTCAGAATCGTAAGTAAGAGGATACGAGTCTGAGAGTCCAGGGTCCCAAAGTGAACCCTAACTCGAACACAAAATGAAAATCGCCAAGGGGAACCCCCAAATCGTAGGGTTTCAACTTGAATCAGATATAAAGGTGAGAAAGCAAGCCATTGAAACAGACTCAAAGGTTTGTTTCGGAGCCTCAACAAAACAGATATGAGAGCATGTTTGAACAACAAAGTAAGAAAGCTGATTCAAGATCATGAAGAACATATTTGAGAAACCTCGGACCTTAAACGAGTTCTAAAGAAAGAGATGATACAAACTTAAACAAAAGCAGATGAGCATGTTTAGCAAGAATACGAACAGAGTTTAGTAAGACAAAAATCAAAGAATCTCAACGGTAAACACATATAGTAAAAGAGCAAAGAAAACATAACAGGATTAACATAGGAGTAACATGTATAATAGAAAAAAAAGTAGACAGACAGTACATGCGTAGCAAAAGAAATCACACGAGCATGATATAGACAACACATTTAAAGCAAAGAAGAAGAAAAATCCGAAAGATTTTTGGAAAAATCCCTAAAATCGAAGACGAACGATTTTGAAAAGAACTTTTGGGGAAAACACTTTAAATGTCAAGTGAAGCATAGATACAGCATAGATCTAAGCAAACGACATGGAAAGAACCTCGAATAGCTTAGGGTTTCGGAGAAACCCTAGAAATGAGAAAGGCTTGGAAGAAGGTCCGATCTTGAGTCGGAGAGATCAGGAATCAGGCTCCTGAGTCTTGAATATGCCGGAGCATGCCGGAGAAGCCATGGAATCAAAGGTCTGAGAAGATCGGAGAGGGATTCATCTAGGTCAGGTCTCGAAGCTTCGAATAACCATGGCTTACTGGTGAAGGTAGGTGAGTACCAACTATCCATGGCCTGAGAAGCCATGGATTCCGGTGACAGGCGGTTGAAAAGGGGGAGGAAGAGGCTAGGGTTCCGGAGAGCTTGAGAGAGTTTGAGAGAGTTTGGGATTCAGAGGCGGCTTGAGAAGTGGGGAATGAGGGATTAGGGTAGGTCATTTGGGGTTAAAATGTAAAGTGGGAATTATGGCCGTTTATCTGTACGATCAACGGCCTAGATCTAAAGGGGTAGGTGGGAACTGGGTAGGGTCGTTTGAATAGGATTATGGGTTGGGTCGGATTAAAAATGGGCCGGTCCGGTTGGGGTTGAGATTGGGTCAAATAAGGGTTAAAATTTAAATGTAAAAGAGGTTGTAATTGAAATGAAATGAGGCTAAATGTTAAACAGCCAGTTTTACCCCTTTTATTTATAAAAATTAGTAAAATGATTTTAAAAACAAATTAAAAGCACTAAACCAATATAAATGTTAATTAAAAAATGCTGGAACCAATTTTTTATAATTATAGAAATGCTATTAATCCTAAAATGGGCTAAAATTGCAATTGTATGTATTTTGGCTTTTAAAAATACCAAATAAAATTGTACAAAATATACAAAAATCACCTTAACTATATTTTGGTGTAAGTATGATAATGAAATAAACTATTCACCAAAGTTGATAGTTTTGGGAATAGTTACTGATTTTTGTATTGCTAAAATGGACAATAAATTGATTTTAAAATTTTCTAAAATTTATGAAAAATACCAAAACACTTGGGCATGCTTATATATGCATATATATGTTATTTTGAAAGTATTTTGGTATATGAAAAAAATACGTAGGGAAAAATTGGGTATCAACAGCTGCCCCTTTTTACCCAGGAAGGATGAAAGAGTTGTCGGGTGAAGATATGATGGCCAATTTTGACCGAACGAAACAATTTGAAGAATTTTGACCGAGCTCGGGTTCCTGAGCCACCTACATATCCTTGGTTTTACAGGAATCAGGCCGTATGTAGTTCAAGATCCATCGGCATAACATGCCGATGGAGATTTTTTCAAGAAAGGACGAGATATTCGGGTTGGGAAGGACGGTCAAAGTCTAACAGGCTGTGGGAACTAGAGCGGGATCGCTCCTGCTGAGACGGCTGTTGCTAGCCGGTTTACTTGCAAATAAACAACACGAGCGCATATATTGTGCATAAATTTTAAACGTGATGCAAGTTCCCGTTGGACCATGAATGCTGTCTTTGGACGGTTAGGATGACGTCCTCGAACCATGATGTCCTGGGCCATGAAACATATAATAAAGGATTCGCAGGCTATGAAATGATGTTCTCGGGCTATTGGAATGATGCCTCCGAACCATGATGCCTTTGAATAATGCTATGCAGAGAGAAAGTGGGGTCCTCAGGCCATGGCATGACGTTCTCGGGCTATGAAAATGGTGCCTCTGAACAATGATGCCTTTGGACGATTTGGCGATCTTTCAGCCCATGAAATGCAGCAGGTGGCGATCTTTCAGCCGATGCAAGGTGTAAAAATAAAAGATGGCGGTATTTCAGCCGATGCATGATTTATATGAGGTGGCGATATTTCAGCCGTGCAAAAAATATAGATAAAATGGCGATCTTTCAGCCGATGCAGGATTTAAATGAGGTGGCAATATTTCAGCCATGCAAATGGAGGTAGAGCTTAACCTCGGGAGGCAAAATAGTAGCCTTATGCAATAATGGAGATAGAGCTTAGTCTCGGAAGGCAGAATAGTAGCCCTATGCAATGCAAAATGCAAATGGAGTAGCGCTTAACCTCGGAAGGCAGAATAGTAGCCTTATGCAATAATGGAGATAGAGCTTAGTCTCGGAAGGCAAAATAGTAGCCTTATGCAATGCAAAATGCAAATGGAGGTAGAGCTTAACCTCAGAAGGCAGAATAGTAGCCTTATGCAATAATGGAGACACAGCTTAGTCTCGGAAGGCAGAATAGTAGCCTTATGCAATGCAAAATGCAAATGGAGGTAGAGCTTAACCTCGGAAGGCAGAATAGTTGCCTTATGCAATAATGGAGACAGAGCTTAGTCTCGGAAGGCAGAATAGTAGCCTTATGCAATAATGGAGACAGAGCTTAATCTCGGAAGGCAGAATAGTAGCCTTATGCAATGCAAAATGCAAATGGAGGTAGAGCTTAACCTCGGAAGGCAGAATAGTAGCCTTATGCAATAATGGAGATAGAGCTTAGTCTCGGAAGGCAGAATAGTAGCCTTATGCAAAAGATGAGAGACGAATAGTAATAAAGATTTCTTAGCTGATAGATGATAGCTGGTTGCCGATTATGGCTGCTGGGGACATTGTATTCGGATAGCGGTTGTGAGGCGATAATTCAGAGAGTTGTATTCCTGAAAAGTGTGTGTGTATAAATGTATTCGATGATTTGTGACTTGGGTGCCTGCACCCAAAGAAAAATCGTGAGTTTTGTAAAGGGAAAAGGTTAGCTCGTGTTCCTGCTGACTTTGCTTGACCGACTCAGCTCTGTTTTTTGGTGATACTGTAGGTACCCTTGGGGTAGCGTTGTTAAACAAAGCAATTTTGATAATAAACATGCATGAGTTTGTTAAAGATATGACATTGTATATATATTTAAGAAATAGTTTTTAGATGAACCAACGACCGTGACGTGGTTCAAGACATTGCGACCTCTCCTACTGCAGAATTTTGAGGGTCCTCCTCAAAATTTTGCCCCAGTTTACCGGGTTGCTGCATCTTGACGGTTTTTGCGATGATCGGCTGAAGTTACTTCGGAATTTTGAGGGTCCTCCTCAAAATTCTGCCCCAGTTTCCAATTGCAGGGGAAAATGAAAATTTTATTGAATTGTGACCGAACCCATAAGGCTGCCTACGTATCCCCTCTTAAACGGGAATCAGGTCAGACGTAGTTCAAATTATATAAGGAAATCATAAATGGTTACACATAGTATCGTTTGACTGCGTCTGAGTTGATTGGTTTTGGCCAAACTTCTCCGTCCATTTCTGCAAGTATGAGGGCTCCTCCTGTTAGAACCCAATGAACCATGTATGGGCCCTGCCAGTTGGGAGAGAACTTCCCTTTGGCTTAATCTTGATGCGGGAAAATCTTCTTTAACACCAGCTGCCCCGGTGTAAACTGTCTCGGCTTGACTCTCTTGTTGAAGGCTTTTTGGCAATCGTCGGCCCATTTGGTAGCGGTGTCCTTCTTCAGCATCTTAAAGATTGGCTCACAGATGACAGTAGATTGTGCTATGAACCGGCTGATGTAGTTAAGTCTCCCCAAGAAACTCGTTACTTCTTTCTTATTCTTTGGCGGTGGCAATTCTTGAATAGCTTTGACCTTTGATGGATCCAATTCTATCCCTCGGCGACTCACAATGAACCCAAGTAGTTTTCCAGCAAGAACCCCAAACGCACACTTTGCGAGATTCAGCTTTAGGTTGTACCTTCTCAGTCTATTGAAGAATTTCCTCAAATCTTCCATGTTATCAGTGGCTTTCTTGGATTTGATGATGACGTCTTCTACATATACTTCGATCTCCTTGTGTATCATGTCATGAAAAATGGTGGTCATGGCCCTCGTGTAGGTGGCCCCTGCATTTTTTAACCCAAACGGCATCATTTTGTAGCAATACATCCCCCACGGCGTAATGAAAGCTCTTTTCTCAGCATCCTCTTCATCCATCCATATCTGATGGTATCCAGCAAAACAATCAACGAATGACTCCAACTCATGCTTGGCGCAGTTGTCAATCAAGATGTGTATATTTGGCAAGGGGAAGTCGTCTTTTGGACTAGCCCGGTTGAGATCCCGGTAGTCGACAAAGACTCTGACCTTCCCGTCCTTCTTCGGTACCTGCACAATATTGGCTAACCATGTCGGATACTCCACTACCCTGAGAACCTTAGCTTTGACCTGCTTAGTGACTTCTTCCTTGATTTTCAAACTCATGTCTGGCTTGAACTTTCTGAGCTTCTTTTTTACTGGCGGACAGGCCGGATCAGTCGATAATTTGTGAGCCACAATGGATGTGCTTAGACCAGTCATGTCTTCATATGACCATGCGAATATGTCCTCATATTCCCTTAGAAATTCCGTATACTCTTCCTTTTCTGATGGTGACAAATGAACACTGATTCGCGTTTCTTTGATGTTTTCTGCATCTCCCAGATTGACGATCTCAGTCTCGTCCAGGTTGGACTTAGGTCTATTCTCAAAATTCTCAACTTCTTTAACAATTTCTTCTGATATATCATCTTCCTCTGAATCTATGTCTGTTTGTTGCGTTGTCTCGTTGCATGTCACAGTCACTGGTTCATCAAGATAAGTAATAGTAATGCCGTTTGAGTAAAGTAATGAGAGAAAATAATAAGAGTGAGATTTGTAAGAAAAATTGAAATACTTTAATAAATTCCATAAGTGTTTTGAACATTGGAGCTCTTTCTTGAAAAGTAAAAATGCGAAGGAAAAATAAACTAGTAAAACAGAATAGTGCGTGGTGCTTTGTTCAGCCTTGCTACCCCGAGGCATGCCGGGCTCTGGTGGTTCTGACAGTCCAGTTGTTGAGGCGTGCTCCTCTGCTTACAGCCTGTATGGAAGGGCCTTCCTCCCCCTCCTCCTCAAAAATGACACAACAGTCCATATCATCCTCTTCTAGGAACAAATTCCTCATTGCTGCTAATGCTTCCTCTTCTTCCGACCCATAGATGACTTCAGCTGGTTGAAAGGTCTGTTCCAGACGGGGTATCAGCTGCTCCAATGGATAGTAAGGTCCGCGCCAGGGTGGCGACCAGTCCTTGAATTCTTCCCAAGTATACTCGTACCCCAGTCCGAAGGTGGTGCCATGCTTCTTGAGCTTGATGGGCTTAGCGATTTCTTGGAGGTTCTTGCCAAGTCCCTTGCCAGGTTCATACCCGCTCCAATTCAGTATGCTTTCTATTTTGTTGTCCCACCATTTGTCTTTATCGACGACGTTGACTCGCTCGATGTGGCGGTGAGTTTCCCCACCTAATCTTCTTCTTCCTCCAATTGCTGGAATGGTCTGGCGACTATATATGGGGTTGCAACCGTCACCATGAATGATCACCTCCTGGTGATTCCATTCAAATTTCACTTCCTGATGTAGTGTTGATGCCACGGCCCCGGCGGCATGAATCCATGGTCGTCCCAATAGTAGATTGTAAGATGACGACACGTCTATCACTTGAAAATCAACATCAAACCAAGTGGGCCCCATTTGCAAACGTAGGCTAATTTCCCCAATAGTGGACCTTTGAGAACCGTCGAAAGCTTTAACGTTGATGGCCCCATCCTTGATTTCATGCAGCCCTTTTCCCAATGTCCTGAGTGTTACGAGAGAACAAATGTTGAGATTGGACCCCCCATCGACCAGGATCCGGGTGATAAAATAATCTTCGCACTGCACAGTGATGTGCAATGCCTTGTTATGACTCAATCCTTCCGGTGGCAGCTCATCCTCGTGGAAGGTGATTTTGTGACTCTCCAACACTTGGCCTACCATGTTTGCCATTTCTCCTCCAGTGATGTTGCTTGGTACATACGCCTCACTCAATACCTTCAACAAGGCATTCTTGTGTGCATCGGAACTTTGTAGTAAAGCCAGGATAGAGACCTGTGCCGGTGTTTTGTTCAGCTGGTCAATGACCGAGTATTCCTTGGCTTGTATCTTTCTCCAGAGATCACCGGGTCCAGTTTCAATGATGGCTTGTCGACCAGAGGTCTGTTTACTTGACTCAGCCAAGTGTTCTGGGGTATAAACCCTGCCGGTTCTTGTCATACCCTGCGCTACAACTGTTTCCCTGAATTTGGCTTTTCCCTTTCTTCTTGCCTCGGCTGTGTAGTCCCATGGTATGGCTTTTGTGTGGAATGGTGTTATGGCTGTCATTGCTACTAGAATAGTCATCCTCACTTTGGAAGGTAATACAGCAACTTCAAAGGGCTCAGGCGCCTATGGAGACCCAAACTCGACCTCGATTGGTGTTGGCATCTTTGCGGAGGTTGGTGCTTCAAACTCAAGCGGTATGGACATGTTCACCTCAGAATCTTCAGAAGGCTGAATTTGGGCTACAATCGGATTAAGAGTGACTGTTGGTTTCTTTGGATCGTCACCTTCCGTGATCAAACCGATTGATCCTTTGGGGTCCCAATCATCATCTATTTCAATCATATGAACACCTCCCCCCTTGTGGTCTGGTAGAGGGTTGTTGCGGACGTTCGGAGCAGGCTCCTTTGCCACGAAGATTTTATTGTCTATCAAAGCCTGGATTTTATCCTTCAGGGAGCGGCATTCATCAATAGTATGTCCCTTCATGCCAGAATGGTATGCACAAGTTTTGTTTGGGTTAATCCATTGGGAAGGGTTTTCAGGGGTTATGGCAGGGATAGGGGTGATATAACCAACAACTTTGAGTCTTTCGTACAGCTGGTCGATTGGCTCGGCAATAGCGGTGTATTGTTTGGGAGGTCTGCGGCCAAAATTTGGTCGTGGTCTAGGAAAGTTTTGGCGAGTGGGAGGTGATTGGTAGTGAGATGGTTGAGTGTTGTAGGCTTGGTAGACTTGTGCGGGTTGGGAATATCTGGGTGAAGTAGGTTGGTATGTGGGAGGTGGAGGTGATTGATAGGTAGGTGGTGGAGCTTGGTAGGAAGGTGCGGGTGTCTAAAAATTTGGAGTGGGCTGATATGTAAGTGGAGATATCGGGTAGGTTTGGTATTTGACTGGTGATTTGGTTCTCTGTGCAACCATTATGGCATTTACGTCCCTCTTCTTGGATGTACCACCGGACTGTAGAGCCTTGTTGGTGGCTTGCAAAGCTTCAAAGTTAGTGACCATACCACTTTTGATGCCTTCTTCAATCCTTTCTCCCAGCTTGATGATGTCAGAAAATTTATGGTTCTCGATCAGCATCAGTCTTTCATAGTATTGCGGATCCTGAGCCCGGACGAAAAACTTGTTCATCTGTTCTTCCCCTAAAGCAGGTCGAACCTTGGCAGCCTCTGATCTCCAACGAGTGGCATACTCGCGGAAAGTTTCTGTGGGTTTCTTCTTCAAATTTTGAATNCTAAACATCTGGTCTGGGGGTTTTTCTAAAAAATTGTAAATATCCTTGCATTGCATATTTAGGCTTCAAGGAAATATTCGAATGCTAGAGGGGCTATCAAGACTTCGCAATTACCTTCTACTACAAATCAAAATTTTCTATTATTAATGCATTGTATAATGACTGGACCTTGAATTAGATTGGAGAGCCCGATAGGAAATCTATGGTTTTTTCTACAGGTTCACCAGCGCGAACATATCAGGAGTGATCTCTTTATTGAATCAAAAATAGTTCATGAAATCCTCTGCCTTATCTTGCGAAGTTCTCCAATTTCGCGGGTCCTGTCGGGTGTACCGATGGGTGTTTCTCCCGTCAGACTCCTTACAAACAATTTCATCCTTAGTTTCTCATTTCATCCCACTCCGACCAACTTGTCGCAGTGAGCCCTCAAATGTGCGTGAGGGTCGCCCGTCCCATCGAAGGTTTCAAACTTTAGGGGTTTGTATCCTACTGGCATATCTACATCTGGGTGAATACACAGGTCCTCATAGTCCAAGATTTCACATCCTCAGGAAACTTGGAGACTCTTCATTTGCCTTCTCAACATTTGCAACTGCTTAGATACCGACTCTCCTTCCTTACGCCTGGCATCTCTCTCCACCTAGGCGTAGTGATCGATCTCATATGGCAACCTGACTGTGACGGGTGCTGTAAAGGTAGGTTTGGTAATGGCATATATAGGAGGAACGTACCGCTCATGAGTAGCGTTGGTGGTGAAAGTGACTCTGTCACGAGGAGGGGTTGTTGCATTAGTG